>NC_087476.1:88655404-88780404 GCF_036417665.1 Passer domesticus
CTACTTATTTGTGTTGGGATACACATTGGATAAAGGTCAATAGCAATTCAACTATAAAATTGATTAATAATAGTACAACATAGGGAAATAATAGAATAGATTTTAGTTAGATAAAAGTACTTCAGGCAGTATTCTAAATGACAAGCGGAGTCCTCTTCTGGACATAGAGGATATAGCAATTGGAGTCTTTGATTATTCATACCAAAATATTTGAACTTGTTGCACGCATGTGGAGCTTTGCTTGGCTTGGCATTTGTAGTTATTTTCATTGCAGAACAGTATTTTGTTGACACATTCATTACTGGTTATAAGTCTTTGCCAAGGGAAGCAAAAGTAAGTTGCTGTCACTGTCCTAATAGTGTTCTTTAAGGAAAATACTTTTTTCCTTAGCAATTTATCTACTTAACAGTATCTTAGATGCTGCACAAAAATGTGCAATGAAGTACTTTACTTACATATTTAAAATTCAAACCAACAAACCTCTGGAAGCAATATGCAATAGCATGAGACTGCCAGTGGAGAATGAAGGTGATGCTGGTAAATTACTGTGATAGCTCAGGTCTTGTAAGTATATATTACATAGAGAAAAATTCTTTTAAATGCCAAAGGGATTTAAGAGCACTTGTTTCCTGTGATTCTCAAACTTTATTCCTGTAGACACTTTAGCATGCATTTACTTCCTAAGTGAGATGAACTCAAAAGCTGCAGATTGGTAGCAGAACAATCTATGCTTTTTAAGGTTTTTTTTTTTGGTTTGTTTTTCTTTCTTTTTTTTTTTTCTTTTTTTTTTTTTTTTTTTAAGGGGAGATGATGGTTATGTTCAGTTCAATCCAATGAATTCCAGAAATATTTTGTACTATTTCTTGGCTGAGACACTGCAGTAGAAGCAGGGCTTTTCATTGTCTTACTCTAAATAAAGAGCTTCATCTCACTTTCTAGATTTGCATTAAAAACCTGTATATAGAGTGCCCAATGATATTGGTGTAAGTCTCTACATCTATAGCTTGTGTGGCTTGAGGTCCTCATGACATTTTCTGTCTGCAGCTTCATTCTTTGCTTCTTGTCTCCTGATAGCTTGGCTGAACAAATTTTAGTAATTAACTTTTGGTGATACTAAGCAAATATCTACAATATGAAGAGGATGATAGTTTATAAAAAGAAGAGAATAAAATCCATGCTTCAAATTGTGATGTTCTCCTATAATATTTAATGTAGGGGAGGAGAGTTAATTGTGTGGTTTTGAATCCAGCTCCTGGTACCTTATTCCATGTGCTGATTTCTGTGCTGCCCTGGACTATTCTCATTCCTTAAGAAAAATGTTTTCCTCTAGATTCACACTCCCTTGGTGAAGAGGATGGGGAAATGGCAGTCTGCCTTTAATAGCAGTTACTAACTGCCAAAACAGACCTGTCTTGTTCTGTGCTAATGTACGATGTAAGGGACCGAGTAGGGCTTTCCTCAGTGTAACTGGATTACTGGAGGTCCTACAGCAAGCTGTGGATTCATGCTCTGACCTGAATAATAACATAAATCTGGAATCATGGAATTATCTAGGTTGGAAAGGACCTTTGAGATAATCGAGTCCATCCATCAAAATGTGTGTTTATATTAACATGTGTGTATATATATGTATATAAAGTTTAATTTCTGAGTATTAGCTATTGTCTTAGGAAGGACCATGATCACATATTTGGATGACAAAAAAGCCATAGGAGAGATTTGGAATGCTCTTTCTTAAAATGTGAGGCATTTGGCTTTTGATCTTCAAGTTTATTTTTCACTTTATTGATACTAGTGCAATTAAGTAGCGCAGTTTACAAAGTTGATGGAGGTGGTAGGAGAGTCATATTTTGTCAAATTAACATGTCAAGCTGATTTCTTAAACTGTTGGATACCTGACTCTCATGGGTTTGAATTTCACTGGAAACAAATGGAAGTGAATTGCCTAAATAAAATTTTGCTCTTTATGTTTTTGTGATTTCATTATATTAAGTAAGCTTATTTTAACACTTCAGTAAAATCTGGGCTTATTTGAACTTTCCTTTTGTATTTTACTTGAGCAGTTTACGCCTGGGCTGTGCTAAAATGGAACGAATCCTGTGAAAAAATAAATCCTAATTGAAGTAGAAACTTCAAAACAGTGACAATATAAATAGGTTCTCGTTTTATAAAGATCTTGAAATACATTTAAGAGAAACCCCACCTGTTTGAAAAACACTTGCTTTATTTTGGGGTGGAAAGGGGGAATAAGTTTATTCATCATTTGTTTGAGTATATACACTTTTTTCATGGATAAAAAGCTTTGTTGAAGAGCATTTGGATGGATTGGTTTAGTCTATTAGTGTCTTGCACTGATGACTGTGCATTTATTCAAAGGGTTTTTTGGGTGAAGAATGGTTAACAGTTTCTTTGCATTTTTCTCTAAAATTTTGTGATTATTGAGTACCTTGATTTTTACATCCTCAGTTTTTGTGTATGTTTTAGCTCCTTTCCAGCAACCTCCTCCTACAGGAGAAGTTCTCAATTCCTCTGTTATCAATCTTTCATGGAGTTCCCCTGACTCTCCAAATTCTAACAGGCTTATTTACCAGCTGTATAGGGATGAGGAAGAAATTTATACAACGGAAGACTACCATCCTTATAGTAAGTAAGGCTGCATCAAAGATTTTGTATTTGTGTGTGTATATATTTATATCTGTGTGTGGTGTTTCTTAGCTATTTCTCATTCCTGTCATTATCATTGTCTGTGGTTTTGAATATATTATCCTGTTTCCCTTTAATGAGTTATTGTTCTGTGTTATTAGTTTTGTTTGAAAGGAATAAATACCCTAGTCTAAAATCTGGCAAATGGAATCACCCAAAATGGCTGAAAACTATTTTACTTTTGAATCTGAAAAACTTTAAAATTGACTTACCAAAAGTATTTATTGAAAATATACACTGATGCCAAAACCTAAAAGTCAAAGTCACAGATAAAGAATTAGGGTGAACAGAAGAGACCATGATATGCCTAAACTTCTTTTTCATCTTCTTGGTTTTAAACTGTTAACAGATAGGAAAGCTTTTTGTGGCCTCTAACTTTTAGCACCTTCTGTTAAGCTTTCAGTGTAGATACTGATTTGTCTTTAGCAACACCACTTCTCTCATGTTGAGGCTTGCCAAGGGATCCTCCGAAGGCAGTCCTAAAGGATTCGACACTCTGTCCAAGCTGGAAAGGCCATTTTGTGCTAATATTGATCCACTTATCGAAGCAAAGGAGATGGATTTGGGTACTGTTTGTATGTATACATAGCACACAAGTGTTTTTTTTAAGAGGACGAGTGTGGTTTAATGCGACTAAGGTTTGACCTCTGTTCTAGGAGCTTCTTCAGTTTGTTGCAGTTTCTTACCGATGCAGCATTAATATTTTGCAGAAGTTGAGTCTCTCTAGGTTTTGGTGTGTACCCTGGAGAGAAAAAAAAAAGCTATTTTTCAATGGAAGCTCAGAACCTTTGGAATGCACCTCACATTTCTATGTTTTGGTTCATGCTGCAATGTTACAGTTCATTACTATGTTGCTTATGTTGTGACTTTGGGCACTCTGCAGTACATACTGTGAGGGAAGGTATGTGACCCCATGTAAGCATGAGATCAAGTGACTGAGAGAAAGAAATATTAAAAAAATGTAGAGAACTAATAGAGAATATTCCAACACCTTAATTTGGTTTAAAGGCCTAACTTTAGTAAAAAATATGAATTAATTTTAAAAGAAAAGCTATGATATTTCATTGCTATACATCTGTTTAGTAATGTACTTGAAACAGTGCATTGTTGAGGATGTTATTTCATGATTTTACCCACATTTCTTTCTTTCTACTTTGTATAAAGCAAAAAAATTCTGGATTTAACTGGATAATGAGACATTAACATATTTCTATTTAACAAACATTATCTTCTTAAAAACATAGATTTGGTTTCAAAGGGCATTTTTGACATTTCCTGGAAATCCCCCTGATTAGTGATATTAAATAATCTGCTAGTGTTTGGATATCAAAAATGCATTGTCAATGCTGACAGAACATTTCCTAATGTTGTTTTTTATTTAGCATAATTTGGAATTTGTAGTGCTTATGAGGTGAAAGTACAACTGGATTAACATTATCTTATGGCTAAATTAGGGGTTTATAAAAAAATTGAACTTCCCAAGGAAAATTAAGAATATTCAGCATGGTTACCTGGATGATAATATTGCAGAATACCCAATTAAAACAGTGTTTCCTTAACTGCTCTGGAAAACCTCAGCCTTAGGTTTCCCAGACAGTCTTTGTCTTGAGGATAAAATTAACTTCTTGCTCTAAAATGAGAAAAAAAACCCCAAAGTTGCTAACAATTCTAACTCCAAATTGAGTTTTTTTCTAATTACTTATAAATGTAACTAAATGTGAAATTATAAACTCATTAAGGATGGAAAAGACCTCTAAGATCACTAAGTCAAATGATGAACCCAGCGCTGCCATGTCACCTCTAAGCCATGTCTTCAAGTACATCTTTTTTTAATACTTCCAGACATCTTGAGTCTACCACACTGCTAGACAGCTTATCCCAAAGCCTGACCACCCTTACCATGAATAAATTTTTTCTAATATCTTATCTCCTTATACGAAATACCCAACCTTCTCTAACACAATTTGAGGTCATTTCCTGTTTTCCTCTTACTTGAGAGAAGAGCTTGACCCTCAGGCTACAGCCTCCTTTCAGGAAGTTTTAGAGAGTAATAAGGTCTCTCCTGAACCTCCTTTTCTCCAAACTGAGCAACCGCAACTCCCTCAGCAGCTCCTTATAGGACTTTTGCTCCTGACTCTTCAGCAGCTCCACTGCTCTTCTCTGGACATGCTCCAGCACCTCAATGTCTTCCTTGTGGAAGGGGCCCAGAACTGAGCACAGGATTTGAGGTGGGGCCTCACCAGTGCCAAGTGCAGGGGGAGATCCTGCTGCATCTTCTGCCTGCTCACTACTAATACATGAAGAAATCTCAGCAGCCACTGTTCAGTTGGCGGAGTTGTTCCCCAGCCCTGCCTGAAGTACCATGGTTTGCCACTGTTCAGTTGGCGGAGTTGTTCCCCAGCCCTGCCTGAAGTACCATGGTTTGCAAGGTCTGAAGATGGCATAACATGGTCTCATTATTGCTGGACTCCAGTGATAATGTTGTGGTTGTTGTAAAGAGTTGAGGTACTGTAAGCAATTACTGGGCTGACTCTGCTGCTTTTGTGCTACAATGTCAAAGGTTGAATATCTAGCAATACTCAGAGTTTTGTGGTCCTGTTCTTTAAGTTGCAGTCAGGGCAGGGCTGGCTTGCCAGCTGGATGTACAGAGAAAACGTAGAAATAGCTTCATCCACTTCATTTGCTTTGCAAAAGTTGATGCGTATCTGTGCTCTGACACATAATATATTAGTCAATATTAACTATTTATTAAGGCAAAATAATGTAGGGTGTTGTTGTATATAAATTCGTATTCTGCTGTGATGATGATGATGTGTAACTGCTTCTGGGATATGCACAGGAGCAATTAATGGCAATTGGTACTAAGAAGATGGGAAAAAACTACTAACTTAAAATAATGGAAAGTAGGTGTGGTGGCAGCTCTCTGGTCACAGTGAGCAACAGATAATTTTCCCATGCATCGTGCTGGGAAAAGTCTGCGAGAAGATCAGAGAAAAGAATGAAAAACAATGCTTAATCTTAATTTGCTGCACCTGGTATTGTGAACATGTGAAATGTGTTATGGAGATTTGTTTATCGAAGGGTGGTTTCTTAATTAGCCTATAGTTATGGTGTTTTGTTTGGAGAACCAATTAGGTCCAGCTGTACTGTAACTGTTTATAAAAGAGCAATGGGTTTCTTAATAAAGATATATATGATCAGCCTTCTGTGAATCATGGAGTCTATGCCAATTATTACCTGGCCGGGGGCCCATTTGCTGGGACAAGTAGGGGTGAGGAAGGTAAATATAAGCTTTGTATATACCTTTTTAATAATTATTTGCACTTTTGTGTCACTTCTTATCCAAAATCAAATGCTTTACAAATGAGGTTTAAAGCATTGTTGTAGAAATGAGGAAGTGAAAGCACACAAAGTTGACATATTTGAACTTATGTCATCAAATTAATCAAAAAAAGAGGTCTGAAAGATTGCACAATGGTTTGGGGTTTCTTTTCTTATATTATTATATTCTCTAATATTGATGCTGATTTACATTTGAAATAATTATTTTGAAGAAAAAGGAATGAGAATATAATTGTATTAATCTTCATTATTAAAGCAGGAACTAGAAGTTCAGTGGAAAAATTATTTCTGTAATGATGCAAATGTAATAAGCGGACCTTTTTTTCCTGTGCTAAAAAACCTGAGAAGTTGCAATGTTTATAATCTCAAGAAGAGCATGTGAACAGGCATAAATATGTATTAGTTTAGAGCTGGACAGAATTTAGATATAGCAATTGAGATTATTATTATTGTCTTAGACTGATACAGTTTTCTTCTTGCCTGTTTGTTTCAGGTGTTCAGACCTTCACCGATATCATGTTAGCTCCATATACCTTCTACTCCTATTATATCCAAGCCAGCAATGTTCATGGTTCTACGAGAAGTGACTCAGTGACATATAGAACAAAATCTGGGACACCTGTAGGAAGCTTGGATTTAAATCCTGTTTTTCCTGTTAGTCACCACTCTGTTTTACTTTACTGGACAAGCATCTCCAATGACTCTGGGCCCATAGAGAAATACATTTTGACTTGTACTAACTCGGTTGATCTGCAGCCTTGCGGTCAGTATGAAGGTTTAAAGACTTCAGCAATTATTTGGAATCTCATTCCATTTACAAAGTATGTTTTTTCTGTGCAAGCTTGTACTAGTGGAGGCTGCTTAAAGAGCCAGCCAGTAACTGTAGTTACTGCACAGGCTCCTCCGGTAGGGCTACACCCACCGACTGTAGAAACCATCAGCTCTACAGAACTGGCTGTGGAATGGTCACCACCTGAGAAACCAAATGGTAGGATATTGTCTTTACTTTTGTCAGTCAAAGTCTTTGCAAAGGAAAAGCAACATTTCCTCAAATCTCATTAGACTATCCCAGTCCACACACCATACACTGAGAAATGAAGTAAGACATTTTCCTAATTTGCCTATTTGCCATTAAGCCTCAGAGTCTGTGTTTTATTCTTCAGAGTCCAGAAATACACAGACTGTTTGGTCCAGGATTTAGCACTCAGGGGCATCTGTTGCAGTAAAAATCGCATTTATAATCAAACATTTACAGTAAAATTAATTTTTTCCTAATTTGCCAGATTGCTTAGTTTAGACAGATGTGGTAGTATTGCTTGACAAAAAATAAATACGCAGATAACAGTTATGGAAAAAAATCTAAGAATTAACAGAGAAGTCTGTTTTTGAAACCATCCGTCATGTGCAGTAGCCAATTCTATTACCAGTATAACTTTGTTAGGGATTAGGTGATTGCCAAGAGTTGCTGTTCTAACTTGTGTAATAATATTTTAGGTTTGTGAAAATGAGAACACAGCTGTTGTAGGATACTTCTGTGATACTTCTAATTTTGTTGGTAAAACTATCTTTTAATATATGAGTAATGGAATTTTGTGAACTTGCACTAACATACACAAGTATTTATGCATGTGAAAACAAGCATTTTTATCTGTTCACAGAATGAGTATCTGTCTTTGGGGAGCTCAGCTTTCACTTTGAGCATCTAGTTTTCCAGCTCTTCCCAGACTGGACAGGAAGAATGTCCACACAAGAATAACTGTGTGTTTAGATGGGCAGTTTCTACAATGCAGGTCATGATATTTACTGTTGGCACCTCAACCTGTGTCATACACTCTTCATAGTCCATAGCCATGACATGCATCTAATGACCAGCACAAGCAGATTTGAGCAATATTCTCTTATTTGTTTTGATGTCTGGTCAGATTTACTGGTCTCTCCAAAGAGGAAGAGAAAAGCTCTTTCTCCCGAGCAACCTCTCCAATTTAGTGCATGAGTACAGGCCTAAATGCATAAATTTTATGGTTATCTCTTGGCTTTGCAAGAAATCTCTGGTAAGATTTCTTATGATCTTATAGTTAAACTATTTTCACGATCCAGCCTAAATAATGTATTTCTTCATACCACAGCACTGATTGTTTTTTTTTATCCCAGTGTGGTGAGGCCTTCCTGTGTATATAATAATTTTGCATTGATATAAAACTGATGTACATGTATCTCCTATCCAGTAATATGGTTTAAAATGTTTGTATTAAAATCATTAAAATGTCACTCAAAAGTTCTCTTCTCTTTATCTTAAAAAAAAGAAAAAATAAGTAAAAAGAAGTTGGTATTTTAGTAGAATTACAGATATAATTTAAATTCACTATTTTTTTGGCCTTTTGCTCTAGGTATAATTATAAGATATGAACTTTACATGAGGAAAAAATTAAAATCAGCTGGGAACTTTCTTCCTCCTGAAATTCGTATTTTCCAAAGCAGTGGATGGCTCAGTCCTCAACCAGTTGTGGAATCTCAGAATGAAAATGCCTTGGCTCCACCACAGACCAGTACCACAGTCATTGATCTGGAGCCATTCACGGAGTATGAATTTTATGTGCTAGCAGTAAACATGGCAGGTAGCATATCTTCAGACTGGGTATCGGGACGAACAGGAGAGGCTGGTAAGCACTGGTTTCAATTTATTTGACAGAAATGAAAGGAAAATGTAGATTAGCATGTATTCTTAACTTTCCAGAAAAGTGTTTAGTGATGGTTAACTAGAGATAAATCCACATTTTTAACTAATTAAAAATAGGTCAGATGATCTCAGAACTAAGCATGAGAAGCAAAAACATTTTCTTCATCATAATATCATGTTGTTGAGGAAAATAATCCATGTCATTTAACCCTACATTTAAACTACAAGATTGCAAATTATACCAAGCAGTGTTTTAATCTGAAGACCTTGAGAGGGTTTCCTCTTCAGTAGTATAGTGCTTGAAACTTCTGCTGAGACCCTGTTAGTGAGAGATGCCTCTATCCAAATTAAGGTTCAAATGAGACCATATGCCGAAGTCAATTACATGGATTTTATTTAGCAGGAAATGTGAGGTGTAGAAATAGAAAGAAAGAGAAAACTATCCTCTGTTGATCACTCTCTCTCCCCACTGTGTTATCACCCATGGATCCAGCAGTGTCCTGTTGGTCCTCCTTCACTCTGGTCTTCTCAGTGGTGATTCTTAGGTCATTCAAAATTTTTCACTATTTATACTTTTTAGCAAATAAAAACCAGTTCTCATTGGCTACACAGTTTCTCTTATTCTATTGGTTAGAGGATTCCCTTGCTTCTAATGCAAATTAGTCTGCATGCTCAGTCTTTCTCTTTTTTTGTGTGTCAATGGGTTTCTTGGGTTGATGGGCTGTGAGTCAGTAGTCAGGATCTCACCTCATGGAATTACCTTTTACCCAGTCAGAGCTGATTTCAGCACAGTTGCCAAGTTGGCTTTTGTTGTGGCCCATAGATCTTGCATTCTTTATGTCCTCTATCAGTGATACATTCTTCTTCCCAAGGCTTTTTAACCTCCAGCTGGATCTGAGATAACATCTGGACAATAGTACCATCTTTATCTTATCTCAAGTTCTTGCTCTGGTGGCTTATCTTGTAGTCCAGGTTCCAGGTATCCAGAGAAGCATATTCAGAGGAGCTTCAGTGGTTCTTGGTGTTTGCAAAAGCCATCTGTTCCAAGACTTGGGGTGATCTTTGTTTGACCAGTGATATGTGTGTGGGCAGTTGCTTCTTCACGCAGTTTTCCGAAGTGGGAATCTTTGTCTGGGCGCGTTTAACCAGAATGAGCAAAGCAGATCTCTTATGCACCAGGTCTGCAGTTAACACCACCCTGTCGCTTCCTTCTGTGCTTATCTCATGGCTAAGTCTTTTGTGTTTGAGTCAGCCAACTGTGCTCTTTAACTCCTTAACGTTCTTCATGGGCTTTTATAGGGGCCAAGTGTCATAATATGGCCCCTTTTTATCCAAGTGTAACCAGTTCGCCACCTCTTGTATTATGACCCTTCTCTTCAGATTTTCAAAAGGGCTTTGGCACATGATGTATTATTTCAAATATCAGCAATTTATTTCAATGCTTTCAGTAGAAGTCTATGGTTTTCAGACTGATTAAGCCTATGGTTAACAATTAAACATCCCTCTTATATTACTTATGCTTTTGTTTGGTGTTAGCTTGAAAATCATGTCCTCAGTCATTTACTTGAGCGAAACAGCAGGCTAAACTAATTCCTCCTTCAAAATGAGCCTTCTTGCTTATCTGTTCCTAAATATTATATGTTATAAAAGTGTTAAATTGTATTTGGGAAGAGGTCCATTAGTGCAGTTGTTTGTACATAGCAGAAGTGCTGTGAGTTGGTACCCTATTATTACAGAGGAATCAGGTGGGGATTTAACTGCAGTGCAAACAATCCTTTAACAGATTTACTATGGAAGACAGGGGAACTGTTTTGTAAGAAGTGAGAGACATGTTAATTTCAAACTGGCCTAGCAAACTGAATTGCTTTTAAGATGCTGAAGTATTGAACGCTTTTTGCTTTTATCAGTTTTTTCCCATGTTGCATGAAGTTTTTCTTCAAGGCTTTTTCATTTGTATGTACTTTCCTACCTGCTACAGGGGATAGGACTGTAGTGCTGATTAGTATTTCTTTGAAGACGCAGTCAGAGTTTTAATCTGCATTCACAGCCAGAGTAGAAAACAGGAGAATGGTAAGTGAAGTACTTACCAAAATAAGGTGAAAATTCCAGCTAGACTTGAAAATAAGGTTAGAAAAGGAAAAGAAATGATTGTCTGAAATGGTGTTTTACAAGTACAATGAGGAAGCTTGCATTATACGTATTGCTCACGTATTTTAGTAATATTATTAATTTAACTTTATTTCAGCCCCAGCGTTCATGCCATCTCCATCAGTATTCCCTCTTTCACCATATTCCCTTAATGTGTCATGGGAAAAACCTGAAGATAATATATCAAGAGGAGAAGTGATGGGGTACAGCATCAGTTTGATGACTGAACAAAGGTCCTTGCCACCATTTTCCCAGGTATTATTGTTACATTGTCTTTCCTTAATGATAAAGTTGATAAAACCTGATGTCCTCTGAGGTGTTGTGATGAATTTTTTCCTTGGTTTGTTTGTGTTCTCTGATCACCTACAGTTTTTATGGAATGCTCTACATCAAATGCTAATGTACTGCATCTCAATTTTAAGCTGTCTTTCTGATCTGACTTGTTTTCAGTAGCAGTTGAGATTCAAAATTAGGAGAGATGAGCTTGTGAAACAAAATTTAAATTACCAGTGATATTTGTATATACTGGTTCTATATTGTTGCTGTACTTGCTAATGTGCTTAAAGCCATATTGTATTGTAGCTGTCTACATTTTCCTTAAAAAGTTACTTGTCTGGATGAGTTTTTGAAGTGGGGAAATCTAAAATACTGGAAAGAAACAGATTTAAAAAGTCAAAATATGTGAATTTAAAGTACTGTTGTAATGTTTGAGTGACTGGGTTTGGCAAACAGATGTCATGGCATTAGTAGTAAGCTGAAAGCTGAGGAATGAGCAGAAACATGATACATAATCAGAATATGGGAGTGGATCTGGTGCTCTCGTATTGTATTTCTCATTCAGAGCTGATTTTGTCATTTGGTATTACCACAGATGGGCCTCAGTTTATTTGCTTATCAGCTGGGGATACTACTGTTCTCGGGGCTGCTATAAAAATACATAAATGCCAATTGCTTCTGGTCACTGGCTTGCAAGATTCTTCATGCTAAAAAAATCTGATAATAAAGATATCTAAAATGCTACCGTTTATTCAGTTCCCCTCCCATTGATAGCTTATAGTGATCTTAAAGTAAAGCAGATGCAAGTGTTTGTAGGTATTTGTTATTCCCCTCCCTCCTAATGCCTGCTAATCATGTCACTCCTTCAATGGTGGTCAGATTTCACAACTTAATAGTGTCATTTTCGTCATCTCAATTGTCGCTGCACTGTTTGTAGTGATAACTGCACCACCACACAGTTTTATGAGGCAATAACTTTGTTTCCTCATTTATCCACTCAGGAACTGGCTTATTACCTCATAAAACAGTGTGATGGGAAGTATTATCACCTAAATCCCAGCTTGTTCAGACTCTCCAAAATAATCCTCTCCCTCAGTTGGTCTATTCAGGCTTTCTCACATCTGAGTGAAGGAACCTGCAAGTTCAGAGACAAGTTTCTTATTAGTGATCATGTCATCAAATGACAGGAATGAAAATATTATTAACCAACTGTTGTCTTCCAATCTGTTTGCTTTGCAGGTTTTACATATAGCCGAGGCTCACGAGCTCTCCTACATAGCAACGGGATTAAAACCTTACAGGACATACAACTTTACTGTTACTCTCTGCAATCAAATTGGTTGTGTAACCAGCGAGCCAGGCATGGGGCAAACCTTGGCAGCTGGTAAGGAAACAATCTGTAGCAAAGTGCAAAGCTGACACACGGTTTAATAATGAACACCATGATGATGGTTCCTAGTTTGATGCACAGTGGCAGGGGTAGGTGTTGTATTAATACAAAGTGACTTGCTTAATTATTATTTGTTTGTTATGACAGATTAAACCCAAAATGTTTTCAGTGGAAGTTTAAGGTACTTTGCTATGGCAGTAGGATTTGTGTACTGCTCTCTCAGTTGCAAGCTGTGATATGTATGGTTTTTATTCATGTTTGTTTAAACAGTGAAGGCACATAAATGTGGCTGCATCCACTCATTCATGCAGGATGCTAAGAAGTTGTTAATTTGTTGTTGGAGGTTTTTCAGTGTGTGTTTGCATAACAAGAAATGTAAAATGCTCCAGCTGTGCCAATGCCTTGCTTAATGCATGCAGGAGGAGATGCATGGCTTTAAGAGTAACTTAGGTACATAGTATCTCATCAGAAGCAGCATATGTGCTTTGGGTCTGCTTTTTAAAAAATGTTTGTTTATTTAGCCCCTGAGAATTGAAATTTTGCTTTGTAGGTATGTATGTACATATCTATGGGAACAGTGCTAAAGAAACTGCATATATGTTCCTGGGAACCTTAAAGCATTTTCAGTCTTCAGGCTAATTTCAGTAGCATTCAATAGTCATGGATTTCAAAGGTACTGCCTACAAATTTAGGGGAAAATACACATCAGTCCAGAACAGAGATGGAGAAAGCCTGTATTTACTTTGAAGAAAGGACTGGCATAAACTCACTTCTTGGACAGCGGGGATTCAAGAGGGTTTTAAGAGAGAAATTTTTAGGAATATCAGCTTTACAAGTCTCTTTATTCATGGAATGAGGTAGTCAGTATGGTTCTTTAATACCATAAATACAAGCTCAAACCCATGCTATGTGACATACTGAAGAAAGCTGACCACTTAGCATTGTGGTTTCCTTTTGTATAGGCATTTAAAACATTAGTTAATGTCACAATATTAGCTAAAATGCTTTACTAAAAATGTTAAGCAATTAGAACTAAAAACGTTAAGCAATTAGTGGTGTTGTCATATGGATGTTGTGATGATGATCTTTACCTCTCTCACGTAATTTCCTCTCACATATGAAAACAGGAAATTTTCTGCTGAAGTGATATTTAAGGTGTTGGGATATTGCCTCTAGTCTGTCCTCAGTTCTTCATGTCTATTTATTTTTATTTCGTTGCCTTTCCTTTTTTTTTGTTTTTTCAAGTGGAGACAGAGCCTTCTATTTGTACAAGTATGACTTTATCCCATTCCACACAGCTATGAGGAACAGTGTTCCAGTCTATGCTGATAACCATGGAAACAAATATTGCCTAAACAGCGCACCTTATTACTACAAATGATCCAACTTTGCATTTATACATTTATTAAAAGATTCAGGAACAATAGCTTAGTTATGCTTGACAGCTTGTTTATGACCATCTCCTCCCTGGTTGTGTTAATACTCAGAGACCTATCACATTAGAGAATACAGGAGAATACAAAATAGCATAGCAGGCATGTCCCCATTTATTAGCTGTTTTGTGGTGAAGCCTTTTCCTACTTACTGTTGTAAGCCTTGAAAGAAAAGAATCAGTGCTGTATTGTGTTCGTTTTATTTTGTATTTAAAGCATGCTATTGCAATCTGTTAAATTTTGGCAAGCTGAAATATGAAAACCTTACATTTTGCATGCAATTTGCATGTGTCTTCCACAAGTCACATTTTTTGTTCCAGGAGATATTTATTTCCTCCTATCCATGTAGGGGTTTTTTGGTGTGTGAGTTTTTGGTTGTTTGTGTGAGGTTTGGTTTTTTTGGTTTTGTTTTTCTTTGTGTGTGTTGTGTGCATGTTTCCTTCCATGAGGCTCTGTAAAACTGTGTTTCCAAAGACAATTTAAAAGAAGCACTGCTTATGTAATGACAATCAAAGGGAGTTAAAACTTGAAACAAAATTGGGAAAACCAATCTCTGACTTTTGTAAAAATAGATATTCAAGTCTTAGTCCATTTCTATCCCTTCTTTTTTTTTTTTTTGTCATTGAGATGTGCAAAATGAAATTAAAATTGTCTTTCTAGGACTGTTGGGGAGTTCTTTTTTATGGAGGAATGTCTCCCTGGCAAAGAAACAGCATACCTGGCTGGATGCCAGTCCCTCTCCATGCCCTGGCAAGGACAGCCTTTTGGAGGAAGTCTTGACTGAAATGTGTTCCAGCATGATGGTCCCCTTGCATCATAACAAAATCCAGGACTTTTGAATTGTGTTTCAAGTTGGGCTAGAGGTGATACTAAATTGGACTAATTCTCCTCTGATCGTCAGGAGGAGGAAAAGAATGATAATGGAAAACCATGTCCACTCACCTTCTGTGTATGGCGTGTCTAGGTTTATCATATGGAACATTTCAATCAATGGGTATCTTGATGGCTGTGATTTTGGCATGTCCAACAGATGTGTATTAGCAAGGAGCTTCTTTTGAAATTGCCAATGGCTTCTGAAATTTGCCTCTAGAAGTCTCAAGTAATTTTTAAGCTTTGTTCAGATCCTTTAGGGTAATTTGAAGTCTAGTTGTAAAAAATATATACTCTTTATAAAAGCTAATATTTTTCTCTGGAAACTTGTGGGGGTTTTATTTTTTCTTTTTTAGTTTGGTGGTTTTTTTTTCCCTTAATACATTGTAAGATGGAAAATGAAAACAAAGGCAGAAACAAGCACATGAAATAGCTAGAAACAAAATTAGTGAGGAAGCTAGAAACAAAATTATTGAGGAAGGATTTTGAGATATGATTGAAAAGATAAAGAAAAAAGACTACTTCACACAGGAGCAGAATTTAAAGATAGCACCCAAGGGAGCAGAAGCATCAGGAAGAGTCTGCTGATTTTTCAGTGAGAAGTCTCTTGGATTATGACTAGGTAAAATCCAGAAGCAAACTTAATGAGTGGATTCATTCTAACTTGCTTCAATATAGGCATCTGTACTGGGAATATCTCATGTGTAGCTTTGCAGGAGTAGAGTGAAAGAAAACTCAAATTGGCCATATGTCCTTGTGTCTGTCAGACTGGCAAAATCACTCCTCCTCACCAATACATACACCCACAATGTCTGTAAATGGTAATAAAGATGACAAATCAGAAGAATGGGAGAGGAGGGTGTGAGAAAACAAAGTAAACTTGCTAAGAATGGAGTTATTTTATATAAAGCCTTGAGTGTTACAAATGCATATCAAGCCAGGAGGGTGAGAGAAATAAAAGAACAGTTATGCCTGATGCTCCAGGAATGGTAAAAATTGTTGGAAGATCAACGTTAGTATAAATGCAGTACTGGGATGAATGATCAAAACAAGTGTAGGAAGGTAATAGAAGAGAATTACCCATCCCTCTTACCTTCAAAGAGAAGATAACTGGACAGAAAGAGAACCTAAATTTGATCTGTTCAGATACAAATGCATAAATAAATAGCAGACTTTTAAATATGCAATTAATTAAGAAGTGTTTCATACTTTTTAATCAGTGTTTTAAATGGTAAATCAAGCAGCTGCAGCTTCCACAATCCTTGTGGTATTTGAAATACTTTGATGCGCTGCGATATTCTGCTCAAGCTATTGAAATTCTTGGCTGATAGATGAGGAAAAGTTCATTGTTGATACTTTATTTGAAAATTTGAAGTCCAATTTGAACTTTGCTTTAGTCTGTGCTATCACAAGATCATCAAGTGAATCTGCATGTATATAACTGAGAGCAATATTAGACAGTAATCATATATTTTTCAACTCAATACACAGAGCAAAATTTTCGTTTATTCTTCTCTCTGGGTTCTGCCATGTTCAAATTCCTATTTATTTTTGAGAATGGCATCCAGTCTGTTTAGGTCTTAGGCAATTTTTTTTAAATTTCAAAAGCAGGTTTTGTTGCATGGTTTTCTCTCATGTACTATCTGGTACCAGTGAGAGACCTGGTCCTTTGAAAGTTTATTTTTGTGACAATGTGTCTGCATGAAATTATGAATTATCAACACAAAACATGCATGTTTTCAACATTGTTCAGTGAGGCAGAGAAATGCCATTTTATTCCCATCATTTTCTGTCATTTCACCAGGATGAAATTAGCCATGTGAATGCTTGGACCAGTACAACTGCTTACGCTACTCAAATCATATAGTCAAAGGTTGCCTTAAACAATCTATACAGCTGTGTTTCATTAGCTGCTGTGTGACTAAGCTTACTTCTTGTAAGCAAGTTTGCCTTTCCTTTGCCCTTAATTTTTTAAAAAAATTCATTTAAAAAGAACTTTTTAAGACATATCAAAGTATTTGACTTGTGATTGTGCCATTTACCCAGCACATTGTATTCATGATCTTTTGCTTTTGATGGCAATTACAAGGTTCAGAAGCTAATTTGTAGGAGATATTCTTCCAGCAGCAGCTGCATCTGGCTTCTTGGCAGACTTCTCAACCAGTTGTATTTGGGGCTTTGGAGTTGCCTCTGGGTGTGTTGGGGTAATTCTGGTCTGTCTTACACTCCTTGTTGTTTTATTTTTGATTACCCTTTTAATCTGAGTAATTTGTCCATTTTTTCCTATTTTCTATTAATGAATAAGGTCCGGTGCAGACCCTTTGGAAAAGCCTCATTTGTTAATGTCTGTCATAAATGGCTTTTCTGCAAAAGGCTATGCCTCAATTTTAAAATCACCAATACCCATTAATCAGGTAGTAAGAAATGTATAGTTTTCTTTGTTACAGAAAAGAAATACGAGGGCCATTTGCTGCTGGCCTGGAAACGCAGATTGTTTTGCATGCATGTACGTAAGTCTCTTCATTGTGAATAGGACCCAAAGTGATTAAACAAGCACTCTTAATATGTTAATTTATAATTTTAATTACAACAATCTTGTATATATAGTCATTAGTGAATACTAATATAAATATTTTTCTACCTTTTTATTCATAATGCATAAACCAATCATCCAGTTACTTCTCGGCAGTTGCCTGTTTCCGTTTCATAATACAATCTTTGTTCTTAGTTATGAATGCATTTTGTTCATTCCTGTCTTGAATAATCCCTCATTAAGCTAGTCACTTTCTGCTCCATGCTAAAAAGGAAAAATTATCATGCAAATGTGGCATGCCATATTAAAAAGCACATTACCAAACACTTTTGTTGCTGTCCTTCAATTAGTTTCCCTTCTTTGAATTTAATTTCATTTGTTGTTAAACTACTGACTTGATGTATGGACTCATGAATTTGAGTCTGCTGCCAAGAATGTAGCAGGAAAAAAAATCAAAGTCTCTTTAGAAAGCTACAGAGGCAAAGCTGAAATGAATTTGCTTCACCTTTGACAAGAACACTTGAGCAACACTGGAATCCTCTGATGATTCAGCTTGGCTAATTATCCAATTATTTATTCCAAGAATAAAGACGCTGTTTTACAATTAGAAAAGTGTAAAGTAATCTGAGAAATTTCATAATGACAGATGACTTAAGTAACTTCTGAGATAAATGGAATCTGCTCAAACTTGTCTTGCCAAGTGTTCAAGCTGTAGTTAAACTGCTCTTTGAGTTTCAGGGAATCAGTAGGGAATTAAAAGTTATTTGTTTCTTCTCCCCTACCAACCACATATTATGCCATAAAATAGCTCAAAACAGCTCAGTTTGTTCTTCTCTCTGTCAAATTTGCAACATTTCTAAGCTATGTTTAAGTTGCATTCCTCTTGATTAAAGCTTTTGGTTCAAAGCAATACTTTTTAATTGCCTAATAATATAAGTCACTTCTTAGGAAAGAACCGTGCATTTAGGAGTTCATTTGCAATATAACTGAAAAATTCATTGCATGGCAGTAAAACAATTTACTGTTAATTACAAGGAGAAGAATTTGCTGTACCATGCTCACAGATTGCCATGAATCATGCAGCACTCCTAGAGATTTATAACAGATGTGTAAGTGGGATGAATTAGCAGGGTTTAATAACAGAGACACAAATCATGCAGACTTCAAGGAGCTTTAATTGATATACTAGAATGTGACGGGCATGAATCACTCAGCCATTCAACAGCACTGTAACATATGGTCAGCTCAATATGCTGCATCTTAAATCGGTTGGTGAGTCGTTGGTTGTCCCATATGGTGGAAGCAATATATTTTTCATGATTTTCAAAAAATACAGTGGATTACATCTTTTTTAAAAAGAAATATGATTGCAACATATCCATGTTACTAAATTTTCTTTTTATGTCCATTGTGGGTAGGTTTTATTGTTTTATTTTGGGAAGGATTCCAAAATGGACTCTAAAGAATCTCTTATAACTCAAAATGTTGTCGGAAGATGTAGGTATTATTGCTTGACTCATTTGCTGTTGAAATTACTGATGCCATTGTAAAGTGCAGAAAAGGAGAACATACCTGAAATGCAATGGCAAACTCAAGGTCCTCTGGACTAATTACTGGAATCAAAAATTAAATGCAATACCCATAGTGAGGTGTGCAATTTTACCTGCAAGGTAAACTCCAATATGTGAAGAAAAATATATTTTCTGTAACTTTTTTTTTCCTTGAATTTGGCATTTTTTCTCTTTTATTTTGTATATATGCATTTGGAGTTCAGCAGTTAAAAATTATATACTTCTCGTTGCTTTTATTGTCCTGAACCATTCAGTGTCTACTTGAGAATTTCAGTGGAAGAGTACACAAATACCTACCTACAGTAAGCGGAACAGAAGTTACTCAAACATATGTAAGCCTGTAAAATTTAGCCACAGTGTAAATATGTTATTCCTGGGACAAGAATCTGGCAAAGTATGGAAAAGCTTTAGCAGTTATATTAGTAAACCTGACAGACTTGAGAAAGGAGTATTGTATCCTTAGAACCATGGCTGCCAGAATTTAATGTCAACAATTAAAATTTATTTTGATCCTTACCTAGTGTTTATTACTGTTTGTATACACAACAGACCTTACTAATACAGAGATGCACTATTAGATGGAATTACCATCTGTTCAGAGCAAAATGCTGGCATCTGTCTTTGAGCCTAAAACTAAAATGATATTATTTCAAACAAAACAAAATTAACTGCTCTTTACTTACCAACTTCATTTTTGTGTACATGTGTGTGCATAAACACATGGGAAAGGCTTGTTTGTAATGACCTGTGTAGCAACATCTATATTTAGATATATGACTTCAACATAGGCTGTATGGACCATCTGTCTTTATTGGTCTTTTCTATGCCCTCTGCTACACAATGGCATGCAGCAATCATGGGCTTTTAAATACTGTTTTAGCCTTATAATATATTAAATATGTATTATATAGCAAGACATTAAAACTACATAATTAAAATACACAAAAATGTGACTTTGAATGCACTAAAATGCAGTATGCTCATTATTTTGACAGATGTGTCTTAACAGAACGTGACTAAAAAAAATTAAATAGGCAAAATTATACTTGATTCATCTTTCAGAAAGTAGCTACAGGTACCACAGTGACACCTTTAGGAAAATACATACTGAATCTTTTAATGTTGAATATTTTTAATTTCAGCATTTAGTACCCTGCTGGGCTAGTGCTACAGATTTATTTCAAGACCTTCTGGTTTTGTGTGCAGTTGGGTTTTCTGTTTGGATTTTTTTTGTTATGTTTGTTTGTAAATACCTATGTTACCTATTATGCACAGTTTTGACGTGCTGATGTGCTGTCTTGATGCACAAGAATTCTCAAGCATCAAGGAGACTGTAGTTTAAATACTAGTGCTATAGCAAGGATGTTACTTTCTGAAAGGGTAGTCTTGTGTTCCATATATCACAAAATAATAAATCGCGTCATGCCAGTGTTTAATGCGTGTACACAGTGCATTAACTGTAACTGTAGTACATTTATTTGTGCTAGAGGAGACTGGAAAATGATTAAAAAATCAATACTTCCCTGTCAGAGAAGCAAGTGTTACGATGCATTTAAGTAGTTAATTGCATAAGCCCCATAAAAGCTTCAGGTTTGGGTATCAGAGATGCCATAATTATGGTCCAAGCAACTGCCATTTATTAATACTAGACTTTAAAGGAAGATGTAGTTATTGTCATGAGTACTAGTCAGCTGTATGCATTTTAAAAATAATGAATTTTAGCATTTCTGTTTTGCCATCAGTAATCTGAACTGGAGGGCTGAACCTCTTCAGTTTGCATTTAAAGTGCTGACGTAGGCTGGTTCCCTCAGAGGTGAAGTTTTGATTGTTAAGCCATGTTTTCTATTTAAACTTGTGCATTAATACCACAATTCATTAGTGCTGTGCCCTACTTATGCAGGCAAGCTTATGACCTCACACTGCATTACTTCAATTTTGACATTGTAAATTTCTACCATCGCGTGAGATACTAATTAGACTGTGAAGTCATAAATGATACCTAAGCAAGAATTTACAGCACATAGTGCCTTTGGCAGTTTCCCAGTTCCCCCTCTCCCTGCTTTCTCCAAGAATATCTATCAAGTTATGGGGTGTGGGGAAGAAAGAAAAAGAAAAAATAAAGAAGTAATATACTACTGGTAAATAGGAAAAATGAAAAATGTTTTAATGATCTTGGAAATGCAGGAATATTTAAAAGGATGTTATTAATTCATTTGAAATGAAGCAATCTCTCATTCTCTAAAGAACTCATGCTATGTACAATGCTGGGCTGTGAAGTAATGTGTCAGACTTTGAAGGCCCATATTTTAATTCAGGTTTTATTGTTCTTGAAAGGCATTTATTACTCTTTACTGTGTCGTTATAGGAACAAGTAATTTTTACAAGTTGTTATTATATTTAGCTTCCTGGGCACAAATGAAGTTCCTGTTGTTAAATCCTTCTCTATATTAGGGAAAGAAGGATGAGAAAAAAGCAGAATAAGATGTATATAGATTCTGTGCATAGCAAAGTGTTCTCATACTTCTCCAGATGACATCTTCTGTTGTTTCAGTGATGGTCCATTTCTTTTCACCTGTAGGACCATCATGTCATTATCCAAACAGGTCATGCTGCTCTCCAGTGGCTTACTGTACATCCTTTTATTAAAAAATGAAATAAGTTTGGTTAATAACTCAGCTATAGAGTAGCTAATGCTATCAGAGTGTTTAAAAGAACCTGAAAGTTTTGGGTTTAACAGTAGGAGGATCATCCTATAACCTAAAACGATCTTATGCTGTTACCTCTGTGGAAGCAGTCTTGTTTGGAGTCCTGGTGTGCACCAGAATTGCTGGAGAAAAATTAGGCAGGGTTGTTGTCTTGAAGTGAGCAATTATCTGAACACAAGCTGCTGTCTGGTGTTCACATCGTGAGAACAATTGGATGGGTCTGCAGGACTGTGGAGAGAGAGCTGTTCTGCTCCTCTTGGTGAGGATAAGTCCAGGGACAAAAGACCCTGTTGTCATGTAGCCTACTGAAATGTAACAAGAGTTACAACTGCTCAAATTTTCCTTTGGTTTTTCGCTTACATCCCCTTGTGAAAGTCATAGAGATACACATTTACAGGGAGTTTGGCATGAGAGGCCCATCAAGGAAGGAAGGAATCCAAATATACTTTTTATGAAGATATTGATTACTATTCTAAAAGAGTATGAAGAAAAACATTTTAGATATAACTATAGAAACACATGTCTAAGGCCTGAATAAACAAAGTATTTCTTGTGCAACTAAAAGCAAGTTTCTCATAAAGATTAAGAATTTTTTTGAGGTTTTTTTTCCTCTCCTAATTAAGCTTCTGTGGATATCTGTGTTTATTCTTAAGATCAGAACATTAAACAGGATGTTTTGCAAAGATTGTTATGTGCAACAAATAATTCCCCAAGTGTTATGGACAATGATACCTAGATAACTTTTTTTATTCACAGCTCCAAGAAAACTTAGTGCCCCTCGTGTTGAAGGCATAAACAGCACAACAGTAAAGATAATTTGGGATGAACCTGAAGAGCTTAATGGACCTTTTCCCATCTACCAAGTGGAAAGGATGGATTCATCTTTAGCTACAATGAATATAGAAGTAACCAAAGGGACCCGTTTCCCAGGAAATGGGTATTACAGATTTGCGAGTTCCACTGTCCCCACCAATACCTACTTTACAGGTAAATGTGTTTAAAGTACTTTGAAAATGTACTAATTGTACTCTGCATTTGTTTTACCATATAGTATCATGTTCTGTAAAACTTTCATGCTAAAGTAGGTACATTCTAATTTATTAAAGTAATGTAATGATTAGTAATGTATGGGCTATTTTGATTCTCACTTAAAACGCCTGTGGAAATCATTGGACATGTGGGATTTTTATTACCTCATGTGTGGACAAAGAGATGCACATGACAGTGATGTTGCTGCATATTTGAGTTGTAAATGTAAGATTTTATTTATTCTTCTGGGATAACAACTTTTTAATTAATGTGCTGTGAATGCTAAGATGTGTTTTGTTTAGTACATTTTTGAGGATACCTGGGGCTGCATAAACACTCAAAAAGCTCTGTCTTCCAGTTTCAGAGCAATTGTGTTGTGATCCTGTTTGTTTTCTTAAGGAAAGAAAAAAGCCTGCCACTCTGGCAGAATTCCACTGTTTCTGGGCCTTAGAGTGTTCCCTCTTTTGTCTTGATTACTTATTTTACTTTAGAACCATGAAATTTTCAGATTGAAGCAGACCTATGTCCTGTTTCTGGGATTCTCATCATTTGCTGATATTGTGACTTCTGGGATAAAGCAAAGATACAGACAGTATGTCTTTTGGAAAAATGAACCTGATTGCACATCTGAGATGTTGTAGCAGTCTGTAAGGGAAATCTTGCATTTGCCTGCATGAAGTATGAATGTTTAAAAGAAGAAACAGCAGAGCTGAAGACTTAAAAAAAAAATATTGTGCATGAAAGATTGTGCATATGTATATTTATCTCAGGTCATGAGAATTACAGCAGGAAGGGGAAAGCCAAAAGGAGTCTAGGTCACTGTAAGAGCTAGCATTAACTAGCACACTGATGGTGCTGGGGCCACACCAGTGGCGGTGACACAATTTAGCGTGGTACTTGTTTGTTAAAAGATAGAAGGGCTGCAAAAACAGTACAGTACTGTGGACATAAAAAAGAATGCTGAAGCTTTGAAGAGCACTCAGCTGACATCCCTTGTCTTCACCACAGGTAATTCTGGCAAGACTGTTTGAACACTCGGTACTTGCAAGCGTGTATGTGCAATTTCAGGTTTTGTTTAAAACAGCAATCAGCTTCTTGCCTTTCTATGATCACTCGGTGAATCTGATTAAAAAAAAAAAGTTGAAGATGGCTTCACTTTTTTTTTTTTCTAGCAAGGTGCTTACTTGACTGATAAATAATAATAAAAAGTGATAATGTGTTAGTTAAATATTGACACTGTGTTGACTGGCACAACCTGTCTCTGTGTGGAAATCTGTAGGAACAGCTGTTGGACTCCTTTCCTCATCCAAATTGCCCAATGGTTTTCCTGACATCAATTTGCACCCTTTACTGTATATTTAGAAAAAACCCCTTTGATATGTTTCTTTTGTTGCCAGTTGTGACTGTTTTTAACCAAGCAAACCCAACACAAATCTACCCAAGTTTTGATTCAGTCTGGGATTTAGTTCTACTCCATAAGCTGAGACTGGTGCCTTGAGTAAAGTTTATTGTGATGGCTGAGATGATTTGAGAGAGTTTGGACAGGCAGGTTAGAAGATCTTAAAATAAAGCTCCCTTCATATTGGCAGCTGATGGCTGATAACGCTGTATGGATAAATATAATTCATCATAGCTTTGGATTGTGTTCTTTCTCTTCTACCAGCTATTAGTCAGAGTATTTGGAGACAACCTAGAACTAAAACACACTAGGCAATTTGTCCAGACATCTGGTAGTAATGACTGACAATCAGATTAAATCAATTTATGCTTGGTACCTAAAAATGTGTAGTTCAGGTTTGGCAACTCAATAAAGACTTTTAGAAATATACATCTGTTTTTTTCTTAGTGGGTCATCTGTCCTTCTTCTAAAACGTGATGGAGGGGAAAATGATAGCAAATCCAGGAGAGTTTAGAAAGACAGACACTTAAGGGGATGAAAAATATTCTTTAACTGCACTCTGCAGTTGTTTAGTTGTTGAGACCCTCTCTTATTACCCATTTCTGAAGAAAAGCAGCTGGCAGTTGTGCTTTATGGATGGAACAGCTTTAGCGTGCGTGCAGCTGTGTACATTTTTGACACAAAAGTGTGCCAGCTTGTATGTGTCAGTCAGCAGACAGATACTCCTCAGTGTGTCTGGGATCTCCCACTGTTAATCCAGAAAAAGATTGATCAGTTTATTCACTGCTAATAAATGCAGTTGTCCTCACTACCTTCTTGGCTGGTCTTACAGTCCAAGGTGCAAGTATTAGGTGCAGGTACATTTTCTGGGAAATTTTCCAAAATCATCTTTAAAAAAAAAAAAGTTATTCAATAAACACTGGATACACTAAGCAGTGTCCTGTCTGTGGCAAAGCCTCCAGCTGCACAGGAAGGTGTGTTTTGAGTACCCATTAGATGAGAGGAAAGCAAGTAAAAAGACTTTTTCTGCTCATACTGTCTACATGCAACTTTTCAGCTGTTCAAACTGTGAAGTGTTTTAGCCATGTATAATGTCATTTCCCAAATGATGCAGACTTGATTTTTAGTACTTATTTGCATTCCTTGAAGT
This sequence comes from Passer domesticus, assembly GCF_036417665.1. Classification (NCBI taxonomy): domain Eukaryota; kingdom Metazoa; phylum Chordata; class Aves; order Passeriformes; family Passeridae; genus Passer; species Passer domesticus. The sequence continues at coordinate 88,680,631 of NC_087476.1, forward strand.
TCATAGATACAACAGCATTTGTTGTATCTAAGTCTTAATGTCCTTGTTTTAGTGAAGGAACTTCTCCATCTCCCATCACTCTGAAAATTGGGGTATTTAGGTTTTTATCTTCATATCTTCATAAGACAACCAAGTGGTGTGATTTAACATATGGTGAGCTGAACTTCAGATTCTACTTAATGTGGGACTTTATACTTAAAAGGATCTCTAGAATTGGCTAGGAGGTTTTACAAATTATTTGTTTTGTGTGGTTTGCTTTTATTGGTCAGCTTGTGTGCTGTGGCTGTGAGTCTGGATTCAGAATGCTGTAGTACCACTGTTGTTTGCCTTTCTGGTTCTCTTGTCATCAAGAGAAGTTATATCTATTTTATACAGGGTGTAGAACTAGCAAGCTTGGAGTTCAAATGTCATTCCTCTTGGATACTACTTGTTTTAAAAGAAAATGATTCATATAATATTGATCAAAATGCAGTCTACTCTGAAGAAAGTTTTGTGTTTGGCCTTGCTTTGATTCCAAGTTTTCTGAAATAGGATAATACACTTAAAAATAAATATGTCTTGCCTGGACTATGTAATCTTTACTAACCTCTACATGATGCGTATTCAGCTCTGTAATAATTAGAAAATAACTATATGAGGTAAGATATTAATATATTAAGCATTACAAGGAGATTTTTTTTTTACAATGACATTTTTAGTGTTGTAAAGTGGTCTTAAAAATGTGTATTTAAAAAATATTTATATCTGCTAGTGCTTTTACTGCCAGGTTCTGGCTCGGATACACAGACATTTCTCGAGTGGAGAATCTTTCCAGTAACAATGTTTTGTAATGAGTTTGCCATGGAACACTGCACAGACGTTGTTGACATTTATTCTGAGAAGAAGTGCTGAGAATGGCTGTGGTCATTTGGTGTCAGATCTCCCCATAGCTCTTCATCACAGTGAACTCTCTTTGCAGTAATGTAGAACAAATTCCGCTCCATGGGATCTTGAGCAAACATTTGATAGTTAGTCAAAGGGGCAGATATTTTCATTAGTTTGTGAAGCCAAATAAACAGGCTTTTCCAACATCCCAACAGAACTTTAAGGCATGCATTATGACTGAATACCAAGAAAATTAACAGGATTAGACATTCTAAAACAATGTGAGAGGAGAGACCAAAGAAAATGATGCAGTTTAGAAAAATGAAGACTAAAAGAAGAAACTGTAATGGTGTTAAATATATAAAATGTGTTGTTTAAAAGAAGAGAATGAACTTTTTGTGTTTACTGTAAGTAATGCAGCAATGCACTCATAATAAGCTTAAAATACAGCAAGGTAGATTGTCTTTTTTTTTCTAGAAGATTCAGGCTAGCTGGGCAAAAGAATTCATTGTTGTGAGGAAGAAATGAAAGCCTGACACTGCAGATTTTAAAGAACAGTTGGATGAACATTTGTCAGGAATAACCTGGCAAAAATTGATTCTGCTTTGGAGTAAGTGGATTGTTTCTGTGACCTCTAAGAATGTTTTCCAAACATATATCCTATTATAAACTCAGACTAACCCAATGAAACTGGGAAAGATGTTCATTTCACCAAATAACTTTTAGTAGGAAAGAGATGCCTTTTTTTTTTCTGATTGACAGTTTTCTTTGTCGAGGGAAGGTTGCATGAGGTGAACAAGTTATCCTTCTATTTTGTTTTTCTTCTTTAGGTATTTTCTAGCATTTCTTTATCTAACTAATGATTTGAGATGGTTAGAAATTAATTTTAATCACTAATTCAGAATAAGGTAATAATTTAGTGTTGAAGAGAAATAATCTAGTCTTCCTGCTCACATTGAGTCCAGCTAGAGCTGTTTAGGGCTTTGTCTGCTTCTTTCCTACATGTGTAGCTAAGTATGTTTCCAAATATTGTTCCAGTTTCCAGTTTGACCCGTCTTTTGGTTTATTTTCTCCCTTATATCCATACCAAATGTTCTGCATATGAACTCATGTCCATTGCCTCTTATTCTGTCACTGCAGAGTCCAGAAATGTGTGGCTTCATCTTCTTTATATCCTTTGGGGAGATAATTCAAGAAAGCAGTAATTGCTTCCATTCTTCCATGCTTAAGACTAAACAAACCCTATTGTCTTAGCCTCTTGTTGACTGTCATGTGCTTTGGCCCCCTGATTGTCTTGGTGCCACTGGATTTGTTCCAGGCTGCAAGTACCTTCTGTATTTTTTTTTGTTTGTTGGTGTTTTTTTTTTTTAATTTTTAATTTTTAAGAAAATTTAATATTTTATTTATTTTATTAAAAAAATATTTATTATTTTTATTGTAATGCCACAGTACCCAAAACTGCACTGTAAAACTTGCATTTCCCTTTGCTGGATTTCACAAGGTTTCTGTCAGCCCATTTCTCCAGCCTGCTAAGGTTTCTCTGTGTTGCAGTGTATCCACTGTAGCCCTTAATTTTAATTTTTTAATTGCCTCCAAACTTTTTGACAGTACACTTCATCCCATCACCTGGGATCCATTTTAATAAATAGAAACGTTAAACAGAATTGGTCCCCGTACCAATTTCTTGTAAATGCTGCCCACTGGGCTTGGTGCTACTTGTCACAAGCCTTTGAGTCTTGCTGTTTAGCCAGTTTTTTACTCACTTTTATAGTCCACCTGTGGTCCATCTATTTCTCCAGATTGATGGCAAGGATTCCCTAATCTGTAGACACAACTTTACACCAAATGCAGTTAAATTTATTTGCTTCAGTCTCATACCAAAATGATGGAGAGAAAGGAAGAGGAGGAGGGAAATCTGGCCTTTTTGTTTAGTTTGGCTTCATGCATTCTTTGTCACTCTGCTGGCATTTATTCCTTTCATAGCTTTTGAAGAATCAGCCTTTTTATTTCATTACATTGAACTGAAGAAAGTAAACAAGATTTTCTGAGGGAGAAACTATTGCAAAAGAAATTCTTACTCCAAGCTTTTGAATACTCTGAGAGAAAGAAAGAGAGCACATTTGTTTTGTGGACTTGAAGAACATACTTTTTGTCAAGGAACCTTTAATATTGGCAATAATTTTTCAGAGTTTTGTATTAAATCATACAATAAAAAGCTCTTGGAGAACTCGCATTTTTTTGTGTCCTTTCTGTCTAGGTTGTTGCCATAGGACTTGTCCTTAGAAATGCTTTTAATTTTCATGCCAGCTTCTTATATTTTCTCCTCTTGTCTTCACAAAAAAATTATTTGAACCCGCATCTTCATCTTCTGTGAAAGAAAGATAAAGATCTCCTATATCACCGTCAAGTGGCTGGCTTCAGTAAGAAAGAGAACCATCCTTTTTTCTGCCTGAGAACGTTTGCACAGAGATTTTAGGTAGAATTTTATCTTAGTACTTAAAATGAATTCAGAGTTTCATCTTGAAAAACACATTCCTTCCTTTCTTCCTTTTGAATCCCAAGAAGCCTAAAGATAGGGAGGGAGAGAGGAGCTGCATATAGAGAAGAAGGAGTGATCTGGCACAACAAAGTGAACTCTGCTGCTTTATGAACAAAACAACTTAAAACATTTTTGAACATGCACAACAGGGACTTAGGCAACAAATAAGCCAGGTTGCTGCTGACCTTGCCAGTGTTACAGGGGTAATATTTTCACTAAGATGAGCTAGTTTTTTAGGTGCCGGCATACTTTCTATCGGTATGAAGTAGCTGCTTTTTCTTACTTTTTCTTTTTTTATTCATTTGTAGCCACCACAGAAGAGAAGAAGAAAACAGAATCTCATCTTGTGTATTATTTTTCATATTTACCTCTTGTACGTTAACAGATCAATTATGCAGCATGAGCTTTGGGCTTACAAGGGCAGTATGTTGAGGTTTTTTCCTGCATCTTCTTGGCTTTAGTGCCAAAATAGATTTTTGCCAGTGTTGTGCATTCTGCACTGCATGTTAAAACCATTTTTTTCTGCTTTTGCATGGTAACTTTCAGAGAACACAGTAGTGTTGTACAAGGGAAGTTGTAAAATCAGGAGCTTTCCCATTGTTATATCAACCTGCCAGTGGAAAGACTCTTTCATAGACTAGATCATGGTTTCATCTGTCTGTACAAAAACCAGTTACAGAATTGGGTCTTTTGATTATCATGAACACACAAGATGACTGTACTTTTTAAAAGAGCAGTTATTCCCTTTTGTCACAACTCTGGTTGGGTGTTTGCTAATTTTGTGCAAACATGATTCACTGCTTTGGAATGTAGTAGGCATTGTCTCTGCAAGCAGCAAACCTAAGAATTAGCAGAAGAAACAGTTATGGAAGTGCTGTTTTGCTTCAGGCATGGTATCTTCTGGGATTCCTTTTGTGCTTGTGCACCGCTAAGAAAAGGTGCAAAATGGAGGGACTCATTGAGGGAGATTTAGGGAAATAAAATTTGCTGAAAATAGCAAACAAAATGAAACAGCTGTAAGATAGAAGCTGCACAAAGCATGATGTTTATTTAATTTAAAAAATAAAGGAGAGAGTGGAAGGTATCAAGACTCTCTTGAAAGCTTAGCATGCTAGAGATCCATGTACTCTGTGTTAAATGGAGGCTGATTTCACTTCAGTTAAAGCAAATAGTACAAATCAAAGAAAAAATGTGTAGCAGGTTGTAACATAGAAAAGAGTAGTTCAATGGATGGCCACCTTTTGAAGAGAATGTGTTAATGCTTCTGGAAATTCTCAAACTCAAATACCTGGTAATGCAGAGATATGTGAAAGAAAAGTGACTATTTCTAACACTTTTCATTTGGTAGAACAATTGTGGTTCTTCCATACTAGTACTTCCGTACTTTTTAAGATTTTTGTGGGATTCTTATATGCTGGTATAACAAACTTATAACCCAACGTACTTTTTGAAAAAGGGACTTAATGAGAAACAAGAGCCAAAAAGTAAAATAGAATTTGGCCCAAACTTTCTTGGCAAAAGCATAATCTAGACAAGATGACCTAGCTTCCAGCTGAATCTGAAAGCATAGGTGAAGCTGATGGTCTAGATTCCAGCTGAATCTTAAGTATTCAGAGCTAGGGGACCCACCACTTCTTGAACATTATTCAAATGGCTGGCTCATTGTGAAATTTTTCATCTTGTGTCCTGGATTATCCCCAGGAGTAGCTTGTACCCATTAGACCTTATCTTTTCCAGGTAAAAGACTTCTTGTAAAAAGGGACTCTCCATTTTCTTTGTAGCCACTCTTTAAATACTGGAACAAGGTGATAAGGTCTCTCTTGATCCTTCTTTTCTCAAGGCTGAGTTTTCTCAGTCTTTCCTATTTGGCAGACTACCCAATCCTTTGATCATCTTTGTCACCATTCTCTGGACTCTCTCCAGTCTGTCCACATATTTTTCACACAGCAGGGACTGAAACTGAACACAGTGTTCTGGGTGTGGCCTGATGAGAACTAAGTAGAGGGGAATAATGACTTCTTTTTCTCTGCTGGAGATGTCCTTGTTGATGCAACCCAGCATCGTGTTGGTTTTGTTTGCCACAGCAGCACGCTCTTATATTGAGCTGCTTGTCCCCAAGATGCTTTTCCACGGAACTACTCTCCAGCTGGGTAGATGCCAGCCTGTACTACATTCCTGGTTTGTGTTTTCCCAGGTGCAAGATGTCATATTTGTCTTCATTGAACTTTACAGGGTTCTTGTTAGCCCATTCTTTCAGTCTATCCATGCCTTCCTGCGGGGTGGCTCTCCCTTCCAAAGTGTCCAGTTCAGTTTGTTGTCATCATCCCATCTCATCAGGGTACACTTGATCCCATCATCCAGATCACTTACGAAGACACTGAACAGCTTTAGGCCCAGTGTTGGTCTCTTAAGTGACCCCTCTTGTGAGAGGTTGCCAGTTTGAAAAGGAGCTATTTACCCTCCTCTGGGTGCTGCCTGACAGCCAGTTCCCATTCACCCCACCGGCCACTTGTCCAGACCATCACACATCAGGTTCTGTAGGAGTAGGCAGTGGCAAAGACTATAGAAAATATGTAGAAAGACTATGTAGAAAGGCTGCATAGAAAGCCGTGGTGAAATTGAGCAGGTCCACTGCTTGCACCACATCCGCTGAGGAAGTTACTTTGTCATAGACTGCAGTCAGGTTGGTCATGCACGATTTGCCCTTGGTGAGTCCATGCTGACTTTTCTCAATTTCGCTTCATCTGATTTGTGGCAGGTCCCAGGAAGGTTCATTCCATAACTTTGCCAGAGACTAAAGTAAGACTAATGGGCCTGTAATTTCCTGCATCATCCTTTAAGCCCTTCTCATACATAGGAGTGACGTTAGCTTTGCTCCAGTCTTCTGGGATTTCCCTTGATCTCCACAGCTTCTGAAAGATTGTGGAGACTGACCTCACAACCATGTCAGCAAGCTCTTGGACCACCCTTAAGTGGATATTATCAGGTCCATCAATTTGTAAAGACCAAGCTCCTGTAATAGTTCATATGCAAATTCTCCCTTTACTGCTGGTGAGCCTAAGTTGGCATCGACCTTGATTTTTGTGCTGGTAAAGATGAGGGTGAAGAAAGTGTTTCACTATTGTTGCTTACTAATTCACCTCTCCTACTTAACAGCAGGCCAAAATTTTCCTTCTCTATGAGGAGTTCCTTCAACAAGGTTGCAGAAAAGAGACAATTACCATTGTATAAGCTGGAGAGATACTTGAAGTGAAATTAATGCTTTCTGGTACATGCCTGGCCCTTATTTAGATTATTTCTATAATGGGTTACTTAGTCCAATGACTTCAGACATTGTGTTTGAATAATACTGAGCCTTTAAATTATTTCTGCTTTTGAGATACAAATTCTTTCCCATATTGTTTTTAAAGGGTGAAAATGTAACTACTGAATTATGTACTGACTAAAGTGTGTGAGGTGTCATGCATTGGTTATGATTGCATTGTGAATTTGATCAGGAAATTTTCATAATAATAATATAAGGAAGCTTTTCACCTTCTAATTGATTTTCAGGACGATTAAATGAAGAAATGAAGACCTTGTCTAAGTATGACTGTCCTTATCAATTACTGGCAGAATAGAGAAATTAAAGGATTAAAAATTTACGTGTGTTAAGATTCAGTATTTAAGGTCTAAAATCAATCAGATCATAGACTGAATTCCATTATGGCAAAACTATCATTCAGGTTTAGACTGTGGTAATTTGGAGGAAAAAAAGAAGCTGTCTGCATTAGTACATAAGGGAAAAATTAGTTTGAAAAATTAAGCATCTAGAGCTTAAGAAATTGAGTTAAATAAGCAGCATGAACTTCATTCAGCTGTGCTGTATTTATATGTTATGATTGCATACAACCAGTTGATTAGAAACTATCTTTCCATAGGCTCTAACTATGGTATGGACCAGCTACTGACTTTTTAAAAACCTCTCTCTCTTTTGTATACAGCTTTCTGTCTGTTTTACTGTACGTGTCTATTCTTAAGTGTATGCAGATTTAATTTTTTTCCCATGCTATTTTCACTGGAGTACCAGAGTACTTTGTAATCATTGATATACATTTTTACAGCACTTACATTGCCAGTTTTGTTTTATAGGGATAGGGACTTAGTGTAAAAAAAAAAAAGAAAAGAAAGAGGAATTAAGTTTTGAGTTTTACATAGGTAGGACCTGAGTATACAGATTAGTTCATATGTTTTAAGTAGTGTTTTCATCAACCTTTCAATACTGAAAGTTTGCCTTAAGTGGTTTACCTCACATTGCATAAGAGCTTCATGGCAGAGCTGGGGACAGATTCCTCCGGAGTGACATTGTACTGTGCTAGCTGTGAAACTGTCCGTTCACTTTTCATACTCCCCTTCCTCTTTCATTAAACATCCACAGAGCACTGCATCAAAAAAGACAGGCTACTGTGCACGAAATCCTTATTTTGCTATATGAATTCTGTTTTAGTTACTGAACATCATAAAATCCTTGAGGCAGATATCTTATGGGAAATGTGTGTTTGTATAATTGTCGACTGTATCATTACTCATCCTCTATTTTGGTATGCATTAATTTCTTGCAGACAGTTTTGGTTTTGCATTACCTAATTTTCAAGTGTTTTACATACTTTTATATATATAGTGTGGCCTAAATAGTTATTCTGAATAGTAATTAAAAAGATTCGAGTGTGATAGGAGAGTCACACACATATCCATCATTTGGAACATTGCTGATAGATACAGATGTCAGTGGGAAGAAATCTTTAATATTTGCAAAATCTTTGATCTGGACTATTAGGGCCATTGACTGCTGTACTAGATGCACATTTATATGTGAAGGATAGAATGAATGCTTTTCCAATGCATTGAGTTTACTACAACATGTATTGCAATTGGATTTATAAGGAGAGGTCTTATTAGTGGTTATAGGCTCTCCTCTGTTTCTGTTTACCCTTCCCTCTCTTTTTTGGATTTCTTTTGCTTTTTTAATTATTTTCCTATGTTTTTTGCACTAACCATGATTTGTTTCTTGGTTCTTCATCTTCCACTCTTTATTTATCCCCTCCTGGTTTTACCACTGTAATCTCCTTGATTACCTTCCTTCTGTGTTCTTCAAAATGTTGTCTTTCTTTTTTTTTTTTTTAATATTGTCTGTCACAAAATGGCCAAAAATTAAGAGGACAAGGAAAAGACTCTTTGCCTTACTTTCTACTGTTTAGTGAACCATCAGGGTTTGGTGTCCAGGATGAATTTAATGGAAGAATCTTTTTAGCCCCTAAATTTCTGAGATGCAAAGTCTCCATGCAAACATAATTTTTCTTTGAGAATTTTATCATCATCCTTTAGACAAGCATCCTGAAAAGAGCAGTTTCCTGACACTGATGAATTTACACTTCTACTTTTTTTTTTTTTTTTTTTTTTACTTTGAGATAACCATTCTCTAAAAAATTCACATGTCTGATCCATAGAAAGAAGGAATAAAAAAAATCTTAAAACTTTTTCTTTTAAAATTCTTAAAATGTGTAAATTAATTCTTCAAAGTAATAGTGAAAAAGTAGTTGGTATGAAGAAAATATGGTTAGAGAAGATTCCTTTTTCTTACTTTTAGAAACAAATTTAAAAACCCAGAATTGTCCATCAACAATTACATTGAAAGAGTAACATCAAAGTTATTGTGCAGTATAATGACTGAGAATCCAGAAAGCAACTTTTAGCATAACCAATAGAATGAAAACACAAACCTGCCAAGTAGTACTGTTCTGATCTAAGGACTCTTTAATACAGTGACAGAAGTGCCATAAACTAAATTACTGGAGAATTTACAATCTGGATAGCCAATTGTTGCATGGCTTTTTTAAATTAAAAGCTAGTCTAGAGAATTATATACTGATATTTGTTGTAGAAAGATCACAGAAAGTAACTATAATCTATCTCTGTATATACCCAAAATGAGATTTGATCTAAAGTAGTTAGATCTGTGCGTACTGACTTAAGATCTATAATACCTTAAGATTAATTGGGAGCATAAATGGAGAAGCTGACAACCTGGAACCTTGACTGCTTAAAATTGCTGACCCAATTACTGCTAAGCCCTTTGCTGACATGTTAATATGTCTATTTAAACTGGTAAATCACCACCATTTCGGTGCGTGCTAGAGTTGGTCCATCAGATGAAGGAAGATGTAAATTTAATTTAAATAATTATTGACCTATTGTGACCTTTTCATTTCATTTGCACTGCTCCTCTCAAGGTAAGCAATTATATTTTTATAGTGTTGGATGGTAATCAATGTACAGGAGCTATCTTTATTGATTTAAGTAAGGCCTTTGATCTGGTAATCACTAACTATTGCTATCTAGACTGGCCTTGACTATATTAGATATTACTACAGTTATTTGGTTTTAAAATATGCTGAATTTAGAATTCTATAAAGATACTGCATCCAAAGTTAAAAAAAATTGAAAATCCAAAAGATTTGACTTCAAGAATCTTCCTCAGAAATTGGAAATAGCTTGTTTGATACAACCCATGCAATTTTTTCAATTATTACTACTTTTAGGTCAGCAACCTGATTTTTTTTTTTTTTTTTTTTTTTTTTATATCAAGTTGATAGTTCTTTTGGAATAGTTTTACTTGAAAAAGTCTGGAAATTAAGGTTTGTTTTTTTTTTTTTTTTTTTTAAATTTGCTACCCCTATTGAACATTTCTGGGAGGAATGTTTTGTTCGTTGGTTGTTTATTTAGTTCTGCCTTAGACTGTGAATTCAGAGTCACAAATTTCTGTTCTTCTGTTTGTGGATGGAAAACAATCTGAAATTATTTCTTTTCTTTTTTTTGAAAGTGATGTGCACATTTAATGAATTTTTTAGCCAATATTTGTGTCAATGTGTTAGGTAAAAAATGATTGAGATATTGTCTCTTAATCATAGTTTGCAAGTGGTACCTATCTTCCAAAACATACTGAGCTAACTTTTTCTCTTTTTTTTTTCCTCATTCCTCATCTACCCCCTTCTTTTTTACCCCTTGCTTAACATTCTTGTCTGGACAGGTTTACTTTTTTTTTGGTCTCCTCTCTTTTAATGTATGGGAAAGCCTGACTATGTGTGGGTTCAAACTGTCTTCAGAAATATGTGAAAATTGTGATAATTTTTGATCTGCTCCTCTAACGAGTTCCAGGGCCTCTATCCTTCTTGCAGAGGCAGTTCAGTCTTGCTCTGGTGAGCCTTGAGACTAACAGCAGTTGTTCAGAGAGGTCACCAACATAATGAAAAGGGCACTCTTGAGATATCTTGAACAACTTCCATGGATGGCCATGAAGATTAATACTGGGACCTTACATTTGACCTAATATTCTATGGAGAGTCCGTATAGTGAGCAGAGCAAATGGGATGATGCTGGTGGCAGAGAGTGTAAATAAAATTGCTGCATTCTCCATTTTTTCTTTTTTCCCCCTTTCCCTTGCCCCCCGCCCCCCTCCCCTTTTTTTGTTTTTGGTATGTAAGCTAAAAAACTGCAACTTATTCTTGCTTGAGATCATGAAGGTGAGAGTTGTGCCCAGGTGCATTCCTGAGAAGCAGTGGCCCAGTCTCTTTGCTGGTCACAGGTGGGAGCAGGCAGGCTTCTGCAAGCTGTAGCCTCTGCCAGCCTGTGCTGAAACAGCTGGAGGTTGGTGTTTTGAACTCTGCTCATGGAGAAGTTGATGATACAGTAGAACTGATAATTAAGCACAGCAATGTTCTTCCCAGTCACCACATTTTGTGATTTCATTATCTGTAAATCCTGTAAAATTATTATTTTTAAATAATTTTCCCTACTTTGTGTACTGACAAAGCACTTTATTCATTCCTACCTGCTCTGTTTTGGTTTTAGGAACCATTCTTTGCTTGTAATTTCAAAATTCTTCTGTCAGCATTCTATATTTTTGTATTTTTTCATATTACTAGTAGTTTTAATGGTGAAAGCAGGGAGTACTACAGTTGGTTTATCTCAGAATTGTTGTTCAGTCACATAAACTGTTCTCTTCAATCTGTTGGTCAAAGGCTAAATGAGATGGTGAGTGAAGATTGGGACTGATCAGTAGGCTTGAAAATTTTACCTTAAGTGTATCATGATCCTGTTTTAGGACTGCAGGTGTTCACAGTGGAGTGCCAGATATACATGTATGAATCTTTTATCTCTAAATTAGTAGCAGCACACTCCAATAGAGCATTTGATTTTAAAATAATGTACTAAAATAAATGTAGGTACTAAAATAAATATAATCACTGTCTGCTAGCATGGCTGAGAACTAAAAATAAAAATGACTCAGTAGTAGGACAGCTAATTTAAGGTTGGGTGAAATTATGGGGATTTTTTCTCCTGTGTGGGAAAAAAAAGTTCAATTCTGTGGTAGTGTGATAAACTTTGAAGTCATAATGGACATTTACTTATCTTTTGTGCTGCTACTAATGTTCATTTTTATTTTTTTTTTCCTCTGGGGAACCTGCCAGAAAGAGGTCTCTCTCCCCATCAGGAGAATTTTTTGTCCTGCTCAACATTGTCTCTCTATGCTGCTCCACCTTCTTTGGAAGTACACTGCCAAAGCTAAAAGACAATATGAAAGCCTTAACTATTTCTTGTATAGCAATTTGTATAGCAATGACTTCACACTTGGTGTTTCAAAGAGCTGTAAATCTTATATCTGATTATTTTAAAAAACTTTTAAAAATTAAATGGCTATAAATGAACAAAATGCTATTTCATTTTTATAGCCCAGTTATGCTATAGATATGTACCAATATGAAACAGCATGTTCTTCTAAACAGCCCGAACTCCAAAGGTTCTCCCTTGGACCCCATTTTACTACATGGTGTTCTTCAGATTTCAGGAGGGAGTTGAGATAAAAAATGTTACCTGCTTGTGGTACAGTACTAGTTATATGATTGGTATTTAACACTTACGATGAAAAATCCAGATTGCCATGTTTCAAATTAAAAGTATTGAACCAAGTCATATCCTGGATCTATGGAATCTTAGGGCTATACTTGCTAGTCTGAATTTCTGTCGTGCAAAAAAAGTTCAACCAGCTTTCACAGGGTGCCAGATCGTTCACCATTCTCTAATATGCATTGCAGATGGCAGGTGCCAGAGTCTTTGTCATTGTGCCCCAAGGATAAGGCACTCTGCCCGAAGATATTAGATCATCCCATTTTATCTGTGTGCATAAAGCTGGAATTTTTATTTTCTCAAGTTTTCCAGGTAGCTACAGTGAGATCTATAGTTTTGGGTTTTTTTTTTTGACTCATGGGATATTAATAATATTAAGTTATTTTAGATGGTTATGCTATGTTGCAGTATATTTTTAAACTGAGCATATACAGTCTGCAGGAAAAAGGGGAAGCATAAGCAAAGAAAAAAAGGTCTCTTGGTCCATCGGGTAAATTTTCAGAACAATATATGGGCATTTAGTCACGCAAGTCCCATTAATGTTTATGGTCCCAAGCTTTCTTTTGTTCATCACGGTGCTGATTGCACTTGGTCAGCTCTTTATCAGTTTGAAATATTGACAGTAGGAGGAGGCATTCCCTTAGCCAGGCCTGACTGTTGCAGTGCTCTTTTAACTTAGTCATCCTGCAAATGCTCCTATAAATGGATTTATTTCAGCAGATCCAAAATCATCAATTGGATCACCTTACCCTGGTGTTAGCCGCTTTGCATTGGCTTCAATTTGCAAGAGCATTGATTTTAAACATTGATCATTACTTATGTAGTACTCTATGGTTTTGCACCATCCTGTTTATTAAACTAACCTGTTACATGTGCTGCTGTTAAAGTCCTATCTTTATCTTGCTAAGAAGTGATTATTTGCTCTCTCTCTGATTATGATTTAGTTTATAAAGCAAGGCTATTCCCTGAAAACTGTTAGTGGCTGCACTAACTCAAGATTTCTGCATTTTCTGCTGTGCAGCTCCACTTTTCCTTACTGGTCTATATAGGACAATGGGTAATGTTTTTTAACTAAAAGAGGGTCGGTTTAGACTATTTTTGAGGAAGTTGTTTACAATGAGGCTGCTGAAACACTGGCACAGATTGCCCAGAGATGCTGTGGTTGCCCCATCCCTGGAAACACTGAGGGTCAGTTGGGATGTGGCTTTGAGCAACCTGATCTAGTTGAAGATGTTCCTGCTCATTGCAGGCAGGGTTTGACAAGGTGACCTTAAAAGCTCCATTCCAACCCAAGCCATTATATGATTCAAAATTCTTCCAGTGCTTTCTGCAACTGATAATGTACTTATTATAGTTATTGAAGAAGAGATTTTTCTTTTTTGGCCATATTCTTATAAAGTGCTTTGGGTGTTTTATTTATTAGAAAAACAGAGTTTTCCTCTGCTGTCCCTTGAAATCTATGCAATGCTAGTCAAGAAAGTGTAGGACGAACTATTGTCCAATATTGAACAAGATGGTGAAATACAAAAATATCTTGTTGTTTTATTCTTGAATTCAAAGAGTCATTGTTACTCTACTGTTGGCATTCTTTGGTGCTATACAGCATGATATTCTTGCAGAGTTCAGAAAAGAACATACTATCTACGTCAGGGAGGAAAAAAAAAGAAGAAATAATCTGGTTTTGCCTGATACTTTATATCTAAGCCTGTCTACTTTAAATTATTTGTTCTGATCATGCTTACATGCCTAAATTTTAATTAGTGTTATTCTAGGGTGGTTAGAGTTGTAAAAACTGATACTTGGAGTGGAATATGTCCTCAGGTATTCTCCTGAGTTAAAAAAAATAAAATTCCATAATAAATAGTATCACATTTTAAGATAGAGTTTTTGTCCTTCATTCATTTGTGTTTTCAGCTTGGTGATTAATAATGCTCTTTTGTTCTGGTTTACTTTAAAAGTTACTTGATTTACTAAAAACAAAACTTCACTGGTAGATGGGTTACCATGAACAGAGTGTATTCCCTTCTGTAGTAAATAATGGGAATTTTGGTGTAGTGGAGTTTTAGCCCTTGGGGGATTTTATTTTATGCATTTTCAAGTTGTTCAGTGACTTGCTACAGAGACAGGGAGGGAGGAGGGGGAATCTATTTACACGAATTACAGTCTTTGTTCCCATCAGCCCTCATAACTGGATGAACAAAACGAAGGCTGGACTGAGAGGTGCAACCATCCCAAGTAATATCTTTTAATCCAGAAACAAATTATGAAGTGAATTGTAGAAGGAGGGTGAAACCTTGTTGGGAAGATTCAAGGAGGGTGTGAGCAATAAGTCTTTTTGTGAATGTCTACCACTGAGAAGACTTATAGATGGAAGACAGAGCTTTGTCTTGGGATGAAAGCAATCCTTTCCACAGAAGTTTTGGCCCTGCTCAGAGTGAATTCCTTTACAAAAGATCTCTACATTTAATTATTATTTTTTGGAGGTTTTGTTCATTATTTTTAAAAGGTGAAGTTTGTTATAAAAGCACAGTCTCTGCACTCCAGCTTTCAAAATTACTTGTTTCTCCTATTTAATTTCCTCCTTTAGTATTCTTTAATATTTCTTTCATTTGTTTTGTATTCTTTCTCTTCCAGATTGTTCCAGTTCAGTGATTGAAATATGCCAATTCAAGCTGCTTATTCCAAACTCATGTTAAATTGTCACATTAGCTTCATTAATTTTCAAAAGTATTAGAGTTTTTCTGTGCAAACTTTGTTATGCTTCTGAATTGCATGCACTAAGGGGAAAAACAAGTTGAATGGGAATCCTGGGTGAAGCAAAGCCTGCATAATTGGTTTTATGCCAGACCTTCTGCCTTTCACATAGGCGCGAAAGGGCCATGGAAATGTCAGAGGTGGAAATCAGAGCAGCACAGTACTCCTGCAGAATTGCAAAGTGACCTCCAACCGCAGCCAGCCTGAGAAATGGCCAGGCTCAAGGCTGCTTTAAGATGGAAATGCCCAGTTCTCCTGAAATCTTCCTACACCTAAGAGCCTCGGGATTACTACTGCATGTTTTGGGAGGAAATGCGTTATCAGCTCCCAAGCAGCCTCTCCCCAGAGCTCTCACTGTGGGACAGGGTTGAGCTGGCTGTAAGGCTGTAGCATTGCCAGCCCACTGCAGCCTTTGCCCAGCAGTTTGGGGTGTAGATTACCCGAGTTCCCGTTGGTGGAAGCCCTACTCTGACACAGCTGAGGCACATGTGCTATTTGGGAGCCTTTGCCTCCTTTGTGGCTATGCCATTCTGTGCTAGGCATTCCTTGCTGCTGCAATTGCACAATTCAGCCTTTTAACTATTCTTTTTATTTAGTGCTTTAAAGAGCATCTATAAATCAGGGGTTTTGCATTGTTAAGGATGACGTATTTTTTCCCGTATCCTTTACACTGATCTAGGATCACAAGCAAAACTTTAAAATAATCAGCGAGTTAATCAAGCTGTGTCATCACAAGGAACAGGAAAAACGTGGCTTTTTACAGCACACGAGAAAAGATTGCTCCTTTTCTTTTATGTGTGTCTTCTTATGAGGTACTGCAAGTGGCAAAATGATCACACTGGAAACAAAATAATATAAACTCTCATACTTCCAAATAATGTTATATGTCCGATCACCCACTTTTTGATTTAATCTATTACAGTGTTTTAATCAATAATGATTTTTTCTGTTGCAGTAAGCCTTATATTTTGAGAAAAAGAGAGAGAAAGAAAAAATTATCAGTGAGTTTTGCAGAAGAGGAGAAATTTCCTTATTGTCATAATTCTGAATTAGTCATATATTCTGTAATCAGTCAAGTTTTAAGTAATAATGTAAAAGTCAACTCAAAGGCAGTCTATAGCAAAGAGGTCTTTAATTCAAGAATCCCTTAAGGAATTAAAAATTCTGAAAAGATGACATAGGCTCAATCAATACCTGCCTGAAAATATCATAATATATGGAGGTTAAATGACATCATGCTATGTGAAGAAATTAAAAGAAAGGATTTTCAGTATTGGCCTTATCTCTTTTTATTTAGATTACTAAAATGAGTTGAATGATAAATCTTTACATGTCTGTTTTGTATTAGGAACAAAAGTTGACAGTAGTCTGCCTTATGGTGTGTACTAACAGGTGTAGTTCAGAATTTAGTAATAAACCTAATTTCCATTGAGCATTGATTATAGCCATGAGAAAATCATGAACTCCTTACCATACAGGGAAAAGCACTGAAACACCAAACCAACTGGCTTTTATTTGCATCTGGACATGTGGTGAAAATCTCAGCTCTAATCTTCCTCTGTGGAGCATCTCCACCACCTGGGTAGGAGGAGGGTGTTACCTCTGTGTTCCATTACTGCCAGCATTATTGTGTGCCACCCTGCTTTTCCAGGTTGGTGACTGCACACAGGATGGAGTACCTGGTTACATCTGTCCCCTGCAATGTGTATTGATCACATTAGCTGGATTGCACAGGAGCTTTTCCATGTCCATTACATACAACCAGAGTGCTTTCTTAAAAACCAGGGCAGAAGGAGGATTTGGGTTGTATTTATCACTCTGAAAGTATTTCATACTGTCTGAATATTCAGCTGTAGATAAATGTGATTTCATTGCCATGCTTGTTCTGTTTCATGCTTTTGTATGTGTTTAATGCAGGGGTTTGGTTCTTGGGAATACGCCAGACTACAAATTGATGACACAACCTCCACAGCTGGCTTACTGCACTGGGTCATGTTTTCTATGGCACGCTCTGTATAGAAGCTTGGCAGAGCAGAGGATATTGGTGAATTTGGTGAATATGATCTTAACATATGATAAATAACATAAAGTCCCCTGTTCAGTTACTGGGGCTGTATATTGGGCCATGGCTTTCCAACAAATGAAAAGGAAATGGTAACAGCAGCCAATGCTGCAAAACTACTTAGGTGGTTTTTTCCTCCCTCCCCACTTCTATTTTCAAATCCAGTCCAGGGATTGAGTGCTGTACCAATCAAGACAAAAGCTTCCTTCTGTGCACTAAGAAACCTTAGGGAGAGTAAGCAGAGATCACACATGTGCTAAAGTAGTTTCTAAGAGAACATTGCTAGATTTCTTAGCTTCTCAATGCAGCACTTACCTCTTATTATTTTAGACAGTGCATAGTAGTTAACTTTTGCAGTAACAGCCCCAGTATGTTGGCTTTATCCTGTTGGCTTTCTTGCCTTGACATGATCATTTAAAGACTGCAGGGCCAAGGTTATCTTTCAGGATTACAACTAATGGAGGAGGTCAAGGAAGGATGGAGAAGGTCTAAGAAAGGCAGATGGAGAAGGTCTAAGAAAGGCAGATGGAGAAGGTCTAAGAAAGGCAGACGGAGCTGGGCAGACAGAACAGCGAAAAAGATGGGGGGAGATGAATGGGAAAGAAGGAGAAACAAACAGTGCAAAAGGGAAGGACAGAGAATATAGCAGAAGGGCAGAAATGGCCAGAAAGAAGGGTAGATAAGGTCATAGAAGAGACGAGATGGGTGGAAGAGAGGGGCAAAAAATTTTACAAATATTTGGACCGAGGTGAGGGTGGAAATGGACTGAAGGTGAGCAGAACTGTGTTAGCACAAATTGCATATCATACTAGGCAATGAAATAGATATAAACCATTCAAGGCAAAGATAAAAACAATAACCTAAAACCAGTTCAAAGTACAACTACAAATACCACAAAATCAACTATGAAGTGACACTTCAAAAAGTGGTACTGACTCATATGGTCCACAAGAAATATTCTATGAAAGGAAAAGTAAATTGCATACCTTTGGCTCTTTCTTTTCTCACTTCCTTCAGCTGCAGCTTCCCTTGCATATCCTGCATATCACCCTTCTTCAGCAGAATTTCCTGCTTTTGAGACTTGAATTTGGTTACAACTTTCCAACTTGCATCTGTTATTTTTGTGTAGATTATATTTTAGCAGTCTTCTGCTTTAGAATTTATTTTGCATTCCTCTCATGGATTTAAACAATTCAAAGCAGATGTAAAATAAACTCTGTCTCAGTTAGGTTTCTCACTGAAGTCAGTAGGTCTTTTTCCTGATTAAGTAGATACAGACTCTGGTCTATTCTGAAATTCATATTAAGGACATAATTAACTCCTGATAGAGACTAGTAATCTAGGCAAGGCCCTAACACTAGAATGAAAAGGAGTTTACACTGAAAAGGAGTAGTTGTGCTTTGTTCTCATGTACCAGGACTACATTTTGAATAAACTGGTTTCACTTAGTATCTGAATCCTAAAGTGAAAAATGCCATCATCTACATGTCCAGCACAGGAGAGGTTGGGCTGAACTTTTCTGTTTCTGTTCTGTCCTGATCTGTAAGGGCTGTGCTTTCATTGAAACTGAGGTATTGCAGACAGTGGTTTGGTAGCTCTGGATCATATTTTAAGTAAAATATTCTGCATAATTGCTACAAAGTGTTTGGATATGTTTTCAGTGAACATTTCATGCCAAAGCCCATAAAACACTTAATTCACAGGTTGTGCAGTTCCTGGGTACAGAGGCACAGGAATAACAGAACAAAATGTGATGCAATATTATTGACACTTCCAAAACAGGACCTGCTGCACAAGATGTAATTCCATTAGACGGTAAATAGCTTGGAAGGCAATGAGAGATCCCACACAGTTGCCTATATATCCATATATAAAGCTTGCACCTGATCATTCTATTGAAATCCTTTTCTGAGCTTAGTCTCTACAAATAAAACCACTTTTAGGCTTCCTTTGGAAAAGGGTATTATGTGAAGAATACTCAAGGGAAATACTGCTGCAAATATGACTAGATGAAAATATTATATATTCCTTTCAGTTAATTTTTAATTTGGCAGTTTTGTTGCAGTTTGCTGCTCTACCTTAAATTGCTGATTTAACTTGAAGATGTTGTTAGCTTTTTTATTCTCAGTTCTACCATGAGTAGCATTTGTTGCTGAGTTTGTAACTTCAATCTTTACTTTTTGCTGAATGTTTTCTCCCTGGTGTTATATTTTTGTCTGTAAGTTTTTCTGGGTTTTTTTCCCTCCTTGTTACATTTCCATTTTTGTCCTCTAGTATTCTTCTAGACACTCATCAGCTTATTTCAGTTATTGTTCTGTTCCTTATGTACACTGTCTAATCAATAATCCTCCTCACTTGCTGCAGGATTTCCATGTTATTGTGCTTTCAGCCTTCTGAGAAGCTGTGTGATGGGATTCTGCCTTGGCTAGTGCGTGGTTGTCTCCATTTGCTATGTTTCAGATCATTACACTGACTTTAATTTTGATGTATTTACATTTTACTCAATTGTAGTCTAACTCTTTTCCCTTGATCAGTTAAATTACTATCTGTGCAGTGTTACATTTGTACTACTGCTGGAAATACTAACTAAAGGCTTATAATTGAAGTGCTATTTACAACTACTGACCTCCAGCTCATTTCTGATTTCACTGTGATGTTGACCTTTTATAGATTGCACTGTTGTAAATCTTGGAAGTGATTCTTCTTGTCATCATATTTCTAGTAATTATGATTTGCATTGCATTAATACCTAGAAGCCTCTCCCACCTTACCCTTGTTGCATAAAATGACCTTTTTTATGCACTAATTCACATACGGGTAACAGAATTCAGTTCTTTCTCTAAAGAATTTATGTTAAAATGAAGATGAATGCTTTCCTCTCTTTCCATTCTTTAAATATCAACCTTTGAATTAATGAAATTGCTCATAAAAGATTCTTATTCCTAGAAACTATTTTCTTCCTTTTCTAACAAAATCAGAGTCTTTTGAACTTTCCTAGGCATCAAAAAATGAATAAATAAAGATAAATAATTTAAAATGTTTGAATAATTTTTTCTCAGATTTTGCTTGATGTGCATCAACATGAAAGAAAGCATTGAGTGAAATTTGGAGTGATGTTTCCTCTTTGTTCATATTTCACTTCAATATTGAGCAACATAGAAACAAACTTGCAGCTGATCCTCACACCAAGCAGCATTTGATTCTGTGGGTTTCAAAATAAGTTTTATTTCTACTCTGGTAGCTATGCTTTGAGAAAGTGATGCTGGTTGGATGACATGGTCATTGTATGCTTTCCCAATATACATAGTGGAAAACAGTTATGAATTCTGTTCATAGACTGGCTTAATAAATGAATTTGAGGCAGGTCACTAATTTCTTTAATGATAGTTTTACTTAAAAGACTGTGTAAATAGCTGGCTATTGACTCTAATGACAGAGGATGCTCACAGATAATGGCATCACCTGCATCTTTGTATCTGGTTTCACCCTGATCTCTCATATGGTTTTCTGAGGCCTTATTTTTTTTTGTTTAGATACATCTAGGTCAGCAGACTAACCAGTTGCTTTTGGATCTTGGCCAAATTCTTAGATAACATGTGCCAATATTTTGAAGGTGGTCAGAATTATATTTCTATTTTCACTGAGAAAGTTGTAATGTACCTGTGAAAAGCTTTGAACTTTCTTTTTACTTCCCTTAAATGGCCTTTTTTACATGTTGAGTGTGTTTTGGACAGCTTCTCTGCTCTCTAACTGCCTTTCCTAAGCAATCTCAAATATTTGTATTCCATCGTCTTCCTTGTTCACTAATTGTAGTAAATAAGTCTTTTTCACTTCATATGAAAGTATTCTCATACCATGATCAATCTTGCCCTGAGCAGGTTGGTTTTGTCTTAAAGAATTACTTTGTATAAATATAAATCCTTTAATGTATAAAGTAGAGTTTATTTATTTTTTCATGGTATAAAGAAGTAATATGACAGGTCTGGAAAAGCCAGTTAATTCTGAGCTGCATCTACTGATGTGCAGCATAATATTACTACAGACTGATAATTTGTTCCTTAGGGAAGTCTTGTGATGTTCTGCATAGTGTGCAGTTTTTGGAGGAAGCTGAACTAATCCCCTCTTTTGGAAGTATTGGTGTTTCTCAAATGTCAGTAAATGCCTTGTCTGTAGGTAACTTTTCTGAACACACGTGAGCATTTTGATGATTTTATCTGTGTGTTAGGCTGTGGAGGACAAGACAGTAATGAATTTTTCAAGCATTATAGAACCTTACACACGCTATATTGGCCACTGTTCTTCAGGAAGGAGGAATATGGAAGGAAGGTGTTTTAAGTGATGGCTCTCGTGACATACCCCAGTCATTGGCTGAGTACAGAGCCAAGGTCTCCTAATTCTGAATCTCTTGATTTAACCACTAGGTATTGCACTATTCCTGACAAAGCATCACTCTGTTAGTGAGGGGATAAAGTGCTACTAATACATCAAATCTTATCAAATGACTTTAAACTTATCTTGGCTTTCTTTTCACCAAGGTTTGCTGTAAATCTTTTCTACTGGGGAGTAGCAGGACTTGTGTCCTTGCTAAAAGAAGAAGATTGATTTACTGTATTCATATAGAACCAGCAGACTCCTATGAGTATGCAGTAATGAATTGGAGTATCCATAAGTTTTTTCCCCATGCAGCACTTTGGGAGACCTTAAAGCCTGGAATATGTTACAGAAATGCATTTGATGGAGACTTATAAATGTGTGTCTACTGCATAGAATAACAGCATAACATATATTTTAGTATGAGCAGTATTCTTATTCTTCAAATAATCTAATTGATTGTTCATTGGGCTCAGTCAGCCAAAAGTGGAGGGAAACTTTGTACAGACATCATTAGTTTTTCTCCATTTAAAGATTAATCATGAAGAGCTCTGGCTCTTTAATTCTGTAATTTGTATATTTAATGGGCTGCTGCAGAATCTATGACAGTAATTAGCATAGCCCGAAAACTCATTAATACGCAACAACATGATTAATGCAGCATTAATGCAAACATGACTGAAGTTATTTGGGTTATGTAGTAAGAAGATTAAAGCTAAAATGTCCTGTTTGTTTTACCAGTAGTGGGTATAATGGGGTAGCAAGCAAAATAAGAAAAAACAGGTATCAAATTAGTCATTTTAGTGTAAAAGAAACACTCAGATCTCATCAAGAGAATTTGGGGTTTTGCTTGATAGTTGGTTTCCACAAAAAATGTTGCCTGTTTTCTCCTTTCATTCACTCACCATACTCTGTGTTTATACTTGCTCAACATTTTAGTTTGATTTAGCTTTTTGGCAGTTTGATGTATTAAGAATACCTAAAAAAATTAATCATGTTAAGTCATTCTGAATAAAATTAGACTTTTTCAAATACAAGCCTTTTGTACAGTCTAGTTTAGAAACCATTGATTTCTAGATTCTCTTGGTTTTACTGTGATCACAAAAGACAAGGGAGTCCAGTTACAGTTTAGGAAAAAGTTTGGGAATTTTATGTATGTGAGATTATACATGTGTGTGTACATATGATATGTACATATATATGTAGCTTTTAAATATATATTTTATATTTCTAATAATAAACTAAAGCAGCTTGAAAATGAAGAGGATTTACTTCTTCAATGGAATTACTAACTTAGTGTAATGTTAGTAATGATGCACTTTGAAAATGTTTTTGGACACATTAAGGTAACAGTAAAAAATTAAGCCTGATCCTGTATGAGAAACAATAACAGGTCTTGGACAGCTTTGGGAAGAAGACCTCCTGTCTTCTCTCAGTAAAATCCAGGGAGCTATAGGCCAACACAAAGTGTGGAGAAGTCCTTGTATTCAGCAGAGGATCTTCAAAAGTATGTCCAGGGAAGTCTCCTCTGAGTTTCTTCTTTTCTTCCAATTCCACTATCCATGAAATGAAACTGCTTTGAAAAATGATCAGTTTTTGTTAAGTCTTCCTTCTAATTTTTTTCCCTGCAGGTGTGTTTTCTTATATATAAAAAAATGAATTAAATCTCTTTTAGCTATTGTGGTGACATGTGGTATCGCTCTCACAGACAGAATAGCAACAAAATGCTATTGAGGTGCATAGCAACTGAGATTTTTTAATTTCCATCTCTCCCCTTCCCAGTTAAAAACAAATTTTGGTTTATAATTTCTGTGAGAAAATGTATTTTCATTAAGCAAGAGCATTTTTACACAGTCTTAATGTTAAATAAACACTTAAGGTTTGTCATCCTGAAGGGACTGCTGAGAGCCTAATGCTGTAGTCAAAATTTTATATACAATTTCTATTCATTTTAGCTGTCAATATGCACAAATAAGGCTCTCAGTGAGCATAAAGTGATCACTTTCTTTGCCAACAATTTTCTGTTCATTAGAATGTGCAATTATGTAATTATTGAAACCATTTCCTATAACAATATAAGTAGAATGGAAATGCAAATTATGTTTCTACAATTGTGCAATTTTGGGAAAAATTCACTGGAAATGGATGTGCTTCACAGATTATGCAAAAGTCATTTCTGAAATTGCTTTGTGATTTTCAAGGTATTTGGCAGATTTCTTCTTTTTTTTTTTCCAGTTGTAATGTATGCTCTTTTCCATTTATTTTCTTCCTAAGTTTGCATGGAAATTATCGATAATATGCTAAGGTATTATTCCTGTTATTATCTATCTTGTGCATATGGGTTGGGATTTGATGTATTTATGGAAATTAAGCTAAAACAACTAGTCTTGCTGATCTTTGACAAGGTTGGAAATATATTTATTTGACTAGTCTTCATACTTTTGAATAGAGTTGTTCATGTGGTTATATGTAAGTTTTGGTGAAGGGTCTTGAGACTTTCAGATAATTTCTTTGTATTTAATGACTATAATAACTTCTACTTTTTGGCTATTTTCAACTCTGAACTTCTAGTTTTATAGAAAGGTGCTTTACAGGTGTTTTTTGCTGAATGGTTGGGACAAAATTAATTTTTAAGTAGGTTACTTTGCTGAAATCTGTCAGGTGTTATTGCAAAAGATGATCTCAATTGTCTTGCCTCCCTGCCTACATTCTCCTCTCTACTCTTCCCCAAAAAGTCAAAAGACAATTTTTGAGGACTCTTAAATGTTTTTTGTATTTGAAATGTTTTTGACTTTTTTTTTAGAAAAACTAAACTCAATTCAGTTCATTTGGAAAGATATGTTACAGCAAGTTTTTGCCCTTTATATTCTGGGTGAATGGTTTCTTGCTCAAATAAAACCAATTTTAAAATTTTTATTTTGTGAGAAAAAATGTTTTTTGCATAATTCAGAAAATAATTTTATTGCTTTAATAATTATAAATTATTAGTATATGTTATGCTAATCTAGGAGCTGCTCTAATTTATTATTTTCCTGCTGACTGCCAACTGCTCCTTCTAAACTCAAAATATTCCCAAGTGCTCTGTAAACTTGCCAGAAATGCAGTCAGCATCTC
This sequence comes from Passer domesticus, assembly GCF_036417665.1. Classification (NCBI taxonomy): domain Eukaryota; kingdom Metazoa; phylum Chordata; class Aves; order Passeriformes; family Passeridae; genus Passer; species Passer domesticus. The sequence continues at coordinate 88,705,278 of NC_087476.1, forward strand.
AAGAGCACATTCCTGCGGCTCAAATACTTTTGTGCTGGTCTTGTAAATCATACTGAAATGTGCTAAAGAATCTGAATCCAGGTAGTCTGAATCTGAAATGCTGCTGAAGTTCTGAGCCTTGCTAAACTTATATGAGGGAAGCAAAGATAGAGAAGAAAAATCCACCATATGCATTTTCTTTATTAGACAAAAAACTGTTCTGGCACATCAAAAATTAGAGTAATATTATGTAATTTTACTTGTAATGTCAGCCTGTTCCTGAAAGGGACTCTCAAAGCTGTGTCCCTCTCAGGGTAATGTGCTGTTGTTGCATCTCAGTTGAATGCCTTTGAAAATGCCTGCATTGGTCATGTTTCACAGTCTCATTCCCATTCTAACCTGGCCATGTCATCTTTGAAACTAGGACAGAAATCCAGTCCCAATCTGCTTCTGCATAAATTGAAAGTATGTAGATCCTGACAGAAGGTTAGTTTGCCCTAATACAATTTGGGATATTTGAAAGCACTAATGCTAATAATTACTATTTTTTTTTACTTGTCCTTTTTATTACTCTGTATTCTTCTTTTCATCTTTTATGCTCACTATATAAAATGCTTGTATTATTTTTTGTACTATGCCATTATAATTAAAGAAATTCAATTACAGAAATTAAATAAATTTCTTTATTTATAATTAAAGGAATTCTGACATCTTCTCCAATTGCATTTGTAATTTGAAATGGAATTAAAGAATTTATTTGAATGACATACATTAATGTTTAATTTGTAGTAGAATTTCCTGTTGGTTTTTATCCCAGAAATTATAACAAGTTCTTGTGGAACAATCATTTGTGTGACACAAGCAGACATGTTAGGTGAATTCTTGAGTTGCAATTCAAGGTTCAGTTGGTTAAAAGTACCTTCCTACTATGCCCCACAGATGGTCATGTTTTCCTTCCAAGATTTAGTAGCATGACTAGTGTGGCTGAGATGCAGTTCCTGTATATGACAAATTACAAAAGTAATTGTAATGTCGTCACTTTATTTATGTTTCTATTTATATGTTGTATTTAACATTGAAATTAAGATTTTAGACATGCATACTGAAATAATAGATGTGAGTCTTTGAGAAACTTGAAAAATGTCTCACCCTCCCCCTAGGTATGAAAAAAAAAAGGAAAATATTTTGGTAATGCAATGTGGTTTTCAAGTTCTCTGAGACTTCTCAGATGTTGGAAGGAAAGCTTTCTCTGTCCAAATGAATTAAATCCATTTCCAGTGTTCGGTGCCACCAAGAGAGAAAAACGGCATGCATGTAGTTGCTACAAGTCTGAATGGGCTTCTGACCCATTGTCTTGACCACGAGGTCCAGCATTAATTACTATCTTCTTGTGAAAAATATTAATTTCACAAGTCTTTTATCACGCAGTGAAATATTGCCTGTGGAGCAGAAGTTTTCTTAATATTTGGTTTCTCTCTCTCTTGTAGTCACTTCTAGAAACCTGAGAAATTCTTAATACTGAACTTCCTTGTCTCATGAGAAATTCCAAGGACCCTTGAATTTAAAGGGATAAAATAATTTCCTCAGTTCTTTAATAGGTGGCAAATTAATTTAGAAGAAAATAACGGCTCCCGTCTCATCAGTAATTTCTATAAACCTGTAGGCTCTAAACAAGCAGGATTCAATATCCAAAGAAAAAGAAGACTTCTGCATAACAATTGAAAACTTCTATGCTTACTGAAATTTTGCTGCTATGAACAATTTAATTTATATTTTCTAACACAATATTATACAAGAATGTATGGTGTTTTTGCAGAAATGAAATGATTTTGTTTGCGTTTGTCCTTCTGCATCAGGTGTGAGGAGGGATCCTCTGCTCTTCAGAAATATCTTTTGGCAGCTTCATAAAAATACTGGCAGGTTGTTAAGTTAATTGTGCTCCCCATTGCTGGGATCGGAGGCCATCAGTCTCAGCCTCTCCAGCAGATACTACAGCTGGAAGTACCTCACAGTATTGCAAGTGCTCATTTCTGAGCCAGGCAAAGCTATGCTTTTCCTTAGCTAGGGACACTGTTGGCTGAGTTTTTTACGTGCATAGGGCTACTTGTGTGCAACTGCTTTTTGCAGGTGTTTTAATAGCCGGACTGATTTTCACTGCTTTGTAAATGTTTTGTGTCTGTGACTGTATCATGTGATTTACATGAAGACATTGTATGCAATTAGGTAGAGAGGCCAAAGGATATTCCTTTCAGGTACAGGTAATTAACAAGCATAATCTAATATGCATGTATATCTGAATGATGAGTTTTTGGGGTTTTTTTTAATATAGGTGCTGTCTGCAATAAAAACTTTACTTATTTATTGTTTTCTGCCTGACATAAAATTGGGAAAATACTGGATAGTTTGATAGAGTTGGGTAAAACCCAGTAACTTACTTTGTTCCGTTAAAGCATGTTATACAGAAATGTCATAAATGTATAGAATAGGTGGGTGTTGATATTACTGCCTTTTCATTTCCCTTTGCAAAAAAACTGGTGCTGTAAAGGCATGGCTCTACCATACACTCAGGGATTTTATTCAGAAACTAAATGGAGGACTAGACTATTGATAATGATCTGGAAAATTCTTAATGGAGCTTAGTTCATCCATTACTCCTTTGGATATTTCCAGTTTTTGTTGGAAAATTACTTATTTTCCATGTCTTCTTTGTGCACTTAGATATGATATTTATAAAAGAATATAAATAAAAATTTATAGATAAACACATCTTTTGGAACCAAAACTCTGCTATTCTTCATACAAATCCTTGCATGCAGAAACCTCATTTCTGCTTTACCTATAGAAATGTTAAATGACAAATGAAAATCCACATGCAAAACATCAACTGTTAGAATAGTGTGCTAATATCTGAATTATATTTTCCTAAGAAAGAAGTTACTAAACAAATTAGTCACAACTGCATGTCTTTTTTTAGAGATTAATAAAGGCTCACAGAAATTTCAAGGGCTGCATCAATCTGGATTAGTAAAATTTCTCCTGCAATGTCTAGCAAGGGTTTTAGGTGAACAGAACATCTATGATTTTGGTTTGCAACGTTGCTGCTGTTTTTAAAATGGTATTTTATTTGAAAATTTTGTTATAACTTACAAAAAACACTTTTGGCATTAACCATCTACGTGCTTTTTTCTAACCAGGTATTAAAGTGAAATTTAGAACCCAGGAGCCTGATGGTTTGATTTTTTTCTCTGCATCACCTGGAAATCAGGAGGAGTACATTGCACTGCAGCTGAGGAGTGGGCGTCCTTACTTTCTTTTTGATCCACAGGTACAACAAAAGACAGGATCCTATAAAAATAGCATATATAATTGATCTTTGTACTTTTTACATGCTCATCTTTGGGGTTTTTTTTTGTTTTGTTTTTGGGTTGGTTATTTTTTTGTTTGTTTTTTAAATTTAATCGATACAAGCTAATTTGCTTCTCAGAACCCATAGGTAACTATAGATTTTGAGTAGAGAAGAGCTGAAATACTAAAGCTTTGTGCTTTTTTTGTTGTGTATGCCACAATATAAGACTTTTTTTGCATTTTTGTGAGTGGGGTTTTTTGTCAGTACCACTAAACACCACTACAGCTTAAATTACCAAGATTTCAAAGTTGTGCAGAACTAACTTTTGAATTAGTTAGTAAGTTTATATAATGTTAGTAAATTATTTTTAAGCCTCCCGTCTTGAGACTGTTCTCCTATAGAGATCAGCGTGTCACCATTATGCAAACATATAAATAATGAGGGAAGTAGCAATAAAAAGAAAAAATAAGGCCACAATTCCTTGCATTTCACTTTGGGTATTTTGTATTTCTGGGCAGCCCAAAACTGGATCTCCTTATGGAATTAAAAAACATGATGGCCTCACTTATATTTCATAAATAAGCAAGAAACTGTAAATAATTATCAGATCTTCTCACCCACTGTTAACCTTTGCCTCCTGAGCTCTGCCACAGTCACTCTGTGACCAAGTGGAGGTGTTATGCAGTAGTGAAAATCTCCTTAAGATTGGAGCACCTATAGAAGAAACAAGGTGCTGCCCAGAGACAGGCTTGTCTGTGATCCCATGCTAGAAAATACTAAATCTGCTTCCAAGGCCAAGATACACATTTGTATTAATTCTACAGCATTTACACACCGGCTTTATCTTAATGTGTACTTCAGATTTTGGGGCCCAGCTTAATGTTGTTAATATTGTTCTCATAAACATTTTAATAGGGACTAGTTCTGTTTTTGTTCTCTTACACCTTTACCTTCTTTTAACTGAAAGTTTTATTTCCTTTGCACAATCTTCTGAGGTTTATTTAGATTTTTTTATTGTTGTTGGATGGTTAATTGGAGTGGATGTCTTTCAACTGACATTTTAATGCTTCAAATAGTATTCCTAGCAAATGCCTTGCAGATTCACTTCTTCTAAAGTAGCTTTGTGTCAGCTTGTTTAGATCATTCCCTAGAAGATATTTTATTTGTTTGGGTCCACAGTATCGGGGGAATGGGAAGGGGGAGAGATGGAAGAGTGGCTGCTCTTTAAGAGCAGAGCTCCCTTTGCTCTTAAAGGAAGAAGGGCTTTAATTTTTTCTCCCCCCCCTTTTTCCTCTGCCTCTTAACCATAAAAAAACCCAGCAGGTCTCATATTCAGTCCTTAGAGCTTCTCATGTAATCATTTTCATGTAATTCTTCTTTTTCATGTAATATTTTCATCAATTACTGTCTTGAATTTTAACAGACTACTTGTTTATGAATGTATCTTTGTTTATCTTTTTTTCCATTTGAATCAGGCTGTTCCATGCTGATTTTTAGGTTTATCACTTAAACAGTTTCCTCTTATAAAATAGCCTATAATGCTGCTTCAGTGCTTCAGTTGCTGTTTAGAGGAAAAAAAAACCAAAAAAAACTGTCATTCAAGGCGTCCAGGAACAGTGTAGGTCTTAATAGTTGATTTACTATCTTGAAAGCTAATGCTTTCTAATTTCTCATTAATAGTGTGGAAGAGATTCCTGTACATTCTCAGATTCAAAAGTAGGGTACAGTGGCCTACATCAAAGTGTTTTGTGTAGAAACCTTTTCTTTTACCTCTGAAAATTCAGTTATCAAATATTTTCAGACTTCTGTATCCCTAATATGCTGTGCTACCTTACTGTCATTACTTTTGTTTCTTTTTGTCATAGTTTGTTTCTTTTTTTCTTTTGCCATGATTTGCTATTCCTTTCCTACAGTGTCAGATGTCCTGTACTGTAGCAGCATTTCTTCGTCTTTCATTTGTGCATCCCAGTCTGCATTACTGTGCAAATGCTTTAATTACTTCTTATTGACATCATGTGATGTCTTAGCCAGGTTATATGCATTGTTGTCTCTAATTATAGTCCTGACATATACAGTAAACATTTATGGACCTTCCTTTATGCTCTTCTCTGAGAAATTGCCAACATTCTTTTTGATGACAATTGTGTCTCTGCAGCTTTTTATCTGCAGCAGTGTGGTGTAATATTCTGTGCTCCCTTCCAGCTGTGACCTGTCGCAGGTTAATTATTTGCACCCTCAGTCCCTTTCGGGATGCTGGGCTGTATCTTTGCTCGTGATCAGCCGCGCGTTCTCTCTTTGTTGTGTGTGCTCTGGGGATGGTCCTGCCAAGTCCTCCTGGTGGGGAGCCTTCAGCAGCCTCGCTTCTTCCTTCGCTAAGTGTTAATTTCAAATCCTTTTCTTCGTGTCCATTCATACTTCTCTGAGGTCCATGTACACCACCATTCATCTGGCTGTTTTCTGACCATTCTTTTTTGTCTTCCTTTTGTGCTGTGCAACTGCTCTTTTTTCCTACTAATTGTTTTACTGCCATTCTTTGTGGGTTTCTACTCATGGTTCAGGAAGCATGAGGTTTTTTTGCAAACAGATGTCTTCCATAGTCATTTTGGAACAATCAAATTTTTCCATAGAGCTTCCTCCAAACTCAGAGTGTCTGTAAAGCTTCAGCTGTCTCTGGATTTTTTTTCTTATTGTGATGTCTATACATCTACACCTAAATTACACAGTGAACTCCACCTAAATGTATGGTTATCTTTCAGTAGCTACAGGTAATTTTTTTTTCCCCAGGGAAGTACTGAATATCTTACACCAAGTGAAATCAGTTACAGTGGAAATATAAGGCCAATATGAAGCACTTTTTTTCCTAAATGATTAGGACAGCCTGAGGATAGATGGAGATTCTTCTCACAGGATGAAGGAAATTGTATCCAGCTCTTCTGTTTTAGAAGATGATTCATTTACTGAATTCTACAGCAAAAAGGAGGAACACCAGATACTTGCCTTGTTTGTTGTTCTTGTCATGGAGAGGCCAAAGTATTAGGCACAGTGAGGTGAGGTTGTTATTCCACAGAATAAAAGGAAGGAAGATGGACAATACTTGGTTGGCTATGTGTCCCAACTAGACCCTCCTTCTTGGCACTGGGAAAACTTCAGTACTTGTTCGCCTCCTTAGTAGTAGGAGTTTAAGCATTGAAAGAACTTGACTGGGAAAAGTGTTGTTGCATTCAAACTTCGGCACCTGAGACAGTATCTCTGAAGATTCATATTTGTGATGTTTCTCTGTATTTTCAATGTAGACATCAGTATGACAGAATAATTTATATTTACTCAGTTAATAATTTATATTAACTCAGTTAATACTGATAGCAACCAAATATTAAGACTTATTGTATGGCATAGAAAAATAATCCAGATTTCAAAATATGTGATTTCCAAAATCCATGACAAGCCGTCTTTCAGCAGGCTGTTTGAATGTGATCCCAGAGTGACTCCGGTAGCTCTGGAAAAAGTGTAAAAAGGCCTCTCCAGTACAGCACGTACTAAACCCTGAACACTTTTTTTTTTCTTTTGCCTTCCCTCCCCTGCAAAATGTTGAAGCACAGGTTGGCATGTATGCCTGTGTGGTCCCAGATTGAATTGGTTACAAATAAATGTGGTTTCTGATGTATAAAACTGTTAACGCTCTATACTGTTGCCAAACATAATGTGAAGAACCACTTATTCAGGCACCTGATCTTTAGAATGCAGCATCGTTTGTAACAATTTTAACGCTAACTAAGTACACTTTGATGAGACAGCATTTAATAAAATGCTCATTAATTTCATCATTAGCAAGGGTATGCTAAGAAGTAAGCCAGTTTCTTATGTCACGCCCAATTAGCATCCCATGCTAGTAATCCCATTAGTATTGTTGAATTCACTAATGGAAAAACTAATGGGCATGCTACCAGGGCACATTAATTGGGCATGACACCAGTTCTGGTTTTAATTATTAAACTACGATAATGAAATGTGTGTGTTTGTAAAATATTAAAATGTTGAAACAGGAGAAAAGACAATAAAAAATAGTATATGAAAAAGTGCCATTAGTATGTAAGGATATATAGCTTTGTATTCTTATTATGGGGCAGAGGGACTGCTCTCCAGACCTCCTCAGTACCAGGATGTTGGCTTAATGGAGCTGGAAACATGCTGTAAATAACAGGGGAAATAGTTTTTTCTTTAACTGTGTACAGACATGCATATCACATATGTATTTTGATGCATAGGATACACAGTGACTGTCCCCAATGCCAAATGTAAAATGTATTCTGGGTTCATAAGTCTGTGTGCCAGAATGGAATTTCTAATGCATGAACATCACTAGAGGCAGAATACTAAATTTTAATAAGAAGGTTTTAGTATTAATCAAAATAGGTGGTTGTTTCTATCAACGGCTTTTCTCCATGTGCATAATTCTAAGATCCTTGGACCAAAAATAATGCTAGAAGATCTGGAAAAAAATTGTTCAACTGTTTGGCTTGCTGCTGGAAAGTTACAAGCTGGACTCCCAAGTTAGAAGGAACCAAATTTTTCATTTATGTACTTTTGGAAATTGTTTTTTGAAGACGTAAAGTAACTGCAGTGGTTGAGATTATAGCACAGTACCTATATAAAGAAACATTTTTCTATCAGTAGTTGCCTGCTGTACTGGACCATTCTCTTTTGTGAATTCAGCAGAATAACGTTGAGTTCCCAGATAGTTTAGGAATGATATAAAGTCCTGAGGCAATCTTATAGGAATTATTAATAAGTTAGATGATGATTTGGATATAAATATCAGGAAATTTCTTGAAATATATTAATTTTATTTTTATTACATCATTACAATAATTTATGTGATATTTTGTTTGCTTCTTTGCGTTCTTGAGGTTTAGTTTGATAACTGCATCTATTACCCTCCTCTTACTCAGCAATTCAAAAAAGATTTCTCTATACAAGTAATAGATGTCCTTAAATTCACCCCTTCATGTAGTATTTTTATTTGTTTATTAAAATCAGGTAAAAGTTCTCCTTAAATTTAAATACATTTTTACAAGCATCCCTTGTACCATAAAAGCAACCCCAATAACTGCCATTTGGGGTTTTTCTTGTTTAGTTTGGTTTATTTATTTGGTTGGGGTTTTTTTGTTTGACTTTTATTTTGAGGGTGGTTTTGCTTTGTTTTATTTTCCTGAATCTCTTGGTATGACCTTTTACCCCCATAAATGTATGGTACTTTCTCATCTAGAAATTATAGTCCTTTTAATACGAGGTTAACATGGAGAGAAAATGCATCTACCGTGCTACACATGCACCCCTTTTTTGGATCCCTTCATGTGGACAGGTGCTGCAATTAACAATCCTGATGTGCAGCTGCTCTCCATGGATGGCACATTGAACCATGGCCATCAAACTTCACAGCCACAGCAATCCTTGAAGTAGTTAAATAGACACATAATAAAAAAAAAATGAATAAAAAATAAAAAATCTGAGTGACATGACCCTCAATAATTTGTGCCTCATCCTTGTCTTTATCAGGGGAACTACACAGGATTTTCTATTTTTAATAGACATGGAACTGGATGCTTGGTCCTTCATTTGTTATTTGAGAAGGTTAAATTTAGTAGTTGTATTTAGAAGGTTAAATAAGTCCTAAACATTATTCAGCAGTCCAAAGGAAGTTAAACATAGGACCACTGTCTTTATTTTTAGATGTTATATGCTATAAATTGTCATAGAAGAGTAGGACATTATTCTAAATGTTGCCTTCAAAATATTCTAAATCAGATTCTTCTGTTAATAAAAAGGGATCTGCAGTAGCAGTCACTCCTACTAATGATGGTGGAAAAGTGTATAATGATAACAGTTGGCACCAACTAATTGCTACAAGAATTCAAGCTCTGGGAAACATCACAGTGGATGGGCAGTACACAGGTAATCAATTAATTTAAATAATTTTGGTATTACTAAGGGTATTGTTCACTTACTTTTTCACTACCTGTGTTCACCCATACAGAAAATAAAAAATAATCAATTTTCTGACTGTTTTGTCATTATTGGTTTGTCTGTTGATCTGAGGGATCTCTCCACTGTGAGTCTTTGATAATTGAATACTAAGTATTTTTGTGCTTGTGAATCTATAATTGTGTTGATCTCCTGTTGTAAAATAGAGCTTTAAATATTTCCTGGATTATGTATTATGGAAGTCTTAGACTATTGTGTCACATTAGCCTCTTTATAAAATACTAGTATTTTGTTATTGAGTTGAAAATCTGTTGAAAGCACTGAGTATGTGAATGATAAATTATTTTGTTCAGGTTCTTCCTTAGCAACTAGTGGCAGTACCATTATTGGCGAGAACACAGGAGTTTTTGTTGGAGGACTTCCACAGGGTTATACTATTGTAAGAAAGGATGAAGGTAAGTATGATAAATAAGTCTGTACAGTTTCTAAAATTTCCTCTTTTGGGATGGACCGAAATGACTATATATCTGATTGCATCAGCATTAAAACAGCTTATGAGGTCTCTGTACATTTTAATGGATTTTGTACGCAGAACTGGTGTGAGTGTGAAACTTATGGGTATGTTTTATATACAGTTTCACAAATTCATTCCAAAATACCAATGTAAATTGTTCATATTAGTTTAAGCACATGGTTAAACTATCCCTGCATCCCAGTTTGACGCAGGGATACAACATGCTGACCTTTTTTGGTGTGAGTTTGTATTCTTCAGAAGTTGTTGCATTGAGCTCAGAGGTGTATGAATATACTTGTATTTTACAGAGATAGAATTTACAAGGAGCTGGATCATATCTGGCTTCTTGAAGAATCAATAAGCATAAGTTTTCATACATAAACTTAGTATATATGCCAAATGTGTAAACTGCCATTAGATGACAGAGGTGACTGTCTATATAAGTACACAACCAGCTCTTCTCAGTGAATTAATATCCAGAATTTTGGTTTTTTTCATATTAATCTGAAAGTCAAAATGTTTATTAAGTTTGTGCTTCCACCTGTGACGTGAAATCTAGTTGACTTGATGTGGAGTACGCTAGAGTTCAACTTCCACTTTCCTTCTTTACTTCATCGCACTAAAACCAGAAATACATGCATCTGTTCTTCTAAAGCATTGATTCACAAAGTAATCCAGGATGCCTAGCTCAAAAACCTCAGCTATATATTCAAAATGAGACTGAATATAAATACCATTTAAGAGAAGGGCAGCTATAAAAACAGATTTGAATTTTTGCCCCCAGTAATAAAGAAGGGATAGCAGCTATGTGTTGTTGATTTTGATTTTTTGTTTTATACAAAAAAGGAAGGAAAAACTTCCCAATGAAGCTTCTAAACCTGTATTTCTCTGCCTCAGCTTTTCTGTGTCTCACCTATTGCTTCCTACTCAGCACATGCGTGCTTTTCTTAAGAATTATTGTTTTGTTTAAAGAAAGCTTTCTGGATCTTCATAGAGTAGATTTATGCTGTTGATTTGAAAGTACCTATATGCAAAATTCTCAAAAAGTTTAATATTTTTCAACTACATAGCAGTAGGTGCTGTCTTTAGTGATTAGACCCATTCAGAAATCTGGATTTAGCTTTGAGGCTAGCTTTATGAACTGATTGGTGGCTGGTTTTCTATGCACAAATGGACGTATATGATAGGGACAGCATGTAGAAAACATATAAATTAATTCCTATGTTCAGTTGCAGGTATTTAATTTAAAAATATTTTCCTTTTTGCAGGGTTGAAGAGGATAATCCAGAAGGGATTTGTGGGCTGTCTCAGTGACATATTTTTGAAAAAAGTGCATACTCCCTATGAGAACTGGGAATCTTTGAACTGGAAGAACGCTGAAGAACAAAACAATGTTTACCATGTTTGGGAAGGATGCCCCATTGGACTCTCAAAAGGAGCACATTTTCTTGGCAGAGGTAGTTTGCTGTGCTATTGCTCTATCCAAATATGTTATTGAGATAATAGAGAAGGTGGTTGTGTCAAAAGTGTTGCAGTGATCTGCTTTTCAAGGCAGCTTTAGCTATATGGGATTATTTCTGTTTAAAATTGTGTCTCTTGGTTGACAGAAGGTTGCTGCATGGAAGAGGAATTGCAGATAGTGCTGCTGTAATCTATATGCAGATTGGATGTGTGTCTGAAAAGTGAATTTTACTTTTGTAGGGACATAAACAACAACAAAAAAATTAGGATATTTTACTGGTTTGGTTTCTTGTAGTATATTATTGGTAACTGTCCTCAAAGCTGTGATAAAGCTGTGAACTATAATTTTGAAGCCTGAATTCTTCATGTCAGAGTATAAAGTAGCACCTAGATTTTTACTTTTGGTTTCTTGAACCAGTTTACTTATTTGATTTACTTATGTATGCATTCACCTTCTTTCCAGGGTTTTTGGAGCTGCATTCAGGTGTTTTCAGTGGTGGACTGGAATTTGAGATCTCATTCAAATTCAGAACAGATCAACTGAATGGGTTGCTTTTGTTTGTTTACGATAAAGATGGCCCAGATTACCTTGCAGTAAGTTAAAAAATACAGTTAACTCTATTCAAACATGATCTGTAATTTTCTCCACAAAAACAAAACTAGCATTGAAAGAAATTTCAAACTATAAGTTTTTTTCATGTCTTACTAGTTTTGAAATGCTTTGCACAGCACACTACAATGGAGCCAAAATTCTTTAACAGATGCTAAGTGTTAAGTTATTGTTATTATCTATGTCATAAATAAGAAAGATATCAATGTATGAAAAGCAGAATTATTGTCTTAACTGGATTACGAGTGATCAGAAAAGAGAATAAAATACATGTATTAAAAGCTTTCACTTAATTTCTAGAAAGCATAGAATTTACCTATTTTCCCAGTTCTCATACTAAAACAAAATCAATTAAATTATAAATCAAAAAGGCGTGATGGAAATTGTCTGGTCTCCTAATAAAACTTTCTGTTTAAGGTATATGTTTATTTTTATAATCCATATTTTTTTGTTCCTTTTGAGTTGAAACAGGCAGAAATCAGTTAGTTCCAGCTTAATTCCATCTCATCTCCATCACCATTTTGCTGACACTGTAGAGGAAGTTTTACAAATCCTGTATCAGGCAAATTTGTGAGGTAGTGCCTATGAACCTTCTTTTTGGTGTCTGTTAAATAAGACTGTTTGTGCTCAGAATTATTTGTTCTTCTATAATTTCCAATATGTTGCTTAAATTTTAATGTGTTTGGTTTAGTTTTTCAAATACGTTTATTAGCTATATGACTCTGGATTTTCATACTTTTCTTTCCCAAGGATTTTGAGTATAATTAGACTGTGGTCTATAAGCAGTCACCAGTGCTTAGTGGGTCAAATTTACTTGCACCAACTAGTAGGTGTTACAGAGGATGACATGGAAAAAATACATTTTTTTCAGTTGTTCCAGGAAGCAATAATTTATTTTTAGAGATTTTTTGAGAGCATTGTTATTCTTTATGAACCAGTCCGCTCTTTCTGCACTTTTATTGAATTTATTTATTTCTTTCTTATGCAGCTGTTTTGCTAATGGCTGTCATGTCACAACCTGTTTTATTGTGTGGCATTATGTCTAATGGGCCTTCTCTTTTAAACTTCTGACCTAAACCATATAAATATATTTTCCTCCTTTTCAGGTCAATTATACTTATTCCATATTTACTTTTTATACTACTGGCTTTTCCAGCACATAATTTTTTCCTGGGTCTTGACTTCTGCTAGAACTTATTGCTTCTTCTTTTTAAAGCAGCCTTAGTTAAAAAATTATCATGACTTCCTATAGCAAGTCTTGCTAATTACAGTTATTACTTTAATTTTGCCCTCAAGTTATGACCGAGATAATGAGCTAATAGCATAAAATCTTACATGTATGCTACTGTCCCACCCTAAAAAAAGGGTTGTATGTGTGTAATTCGCAGCACAGGGGCACTTTTAATGTGAAGAGTATTCACAGGTTTCTTCTGGAGGTTCTGGTAGTAGGTGAGTCTTGTTCCCTCTCTCTTGCTCTGTGAAATATGAGAAAAGAGATTCTGACTGTAAAGGAGAAGGGGGACTTACTAAATTAAAAGCACAAAGTAGTTAGACAAAATAATTTATTTTTCTTTTCAAACTTCCAGATTTTTGGCAGTTTTATATTTACAGTATTTTTAGCTCTGAAAATTTTGATAATTTTCTTAGCATTTGTCCTAAGTCAGGTAAATTTCTTTTATCTAACTTTAATCATGACTTCAACATCTCTATAGACTTAAGACAAGAATTTTAGTGAGGATGAGTATGTGCATGCTTTTCCAAGTCTCTCAGCTTTTTGTTTTGCTCATAGATAATGATGACAGAAGGCTTCTCTGTACACTTGATCTCACAAGAGGAGGTTAATAGAAAGTGAAAATGAGGGGTGTAGCTTGTTGCGCATGAGCTACGATGTCTTTGTTAGGAGCTTTGGTCAGGAGACACTTGCACAGCAAAACAGATTATGAGCTATACCACTTAGCCTGAGTGCCAGGTATTCCCTGACCCTTCCCTTTGCATAGGTCACAGCTCTCTTATTAGCTTTGTAGTTTGGGAATGACTGCAGCTACACACGCAGCTGGACTGCTACCAAACAGCCAAAGACTCTTTCTCCTCTTCTGTCTGAGAACAAAATGATGTCTTGGAAAGGTGCTGTGCATAAAGGTCACTTCTTTCATGACTTCCATACCCTGAGAATTAACTCAAGCCGGTGAGGTCAATCTGATTATCTCTGGATCCAGGCATAGTAATTACAAGCAAACTGTGACCAGCTATACTAGTATTAATCACTAGCTCTCACGCTGGCACATGATTGCTCATGAGTTTATTGATGAAAAGATTTTGAAACTGCTGATAAAGTTTGCATGACTGATTTTTAATGCTGACCACTTCATCAGCAGCAAAAGCACTACCAGACTTCTATGCAATACCAGTAACTGGCTCCTGAGACATTGTAGCTGATGGTTTGGTTCTGCAAAGTTGCAACTAAGAAAAAAGTCTTGCAAGAACTTTTTCCAAAGAGTTGCACTTTTCAATAGCTGCATGAAGTAAAATAACAAGTGTGCAAGATGAAAGTATTATCTGATGGAGCTAAGGAGGAATGTGCAATTTTGAGAACTCAAATTGGAAAATCTAGCAAAGTGACTGGTACTCACATGAGAGTGAGGGTGATATTCCTGTTGGTTAGCAGTAATTTCTCTCTGTTAGGTGTCAGGAAAACATTCTCATTTCCTTTCTGTTAGAGTGACTGTGAGGAAGCTATTGAGGAGCCTGTGTTTGGGCCTCTGCTCTCTGGATGGCAGGTCTGAACTGTGCTAGATTTTGAACTGGAGTGATTGGCTGCATATCAGCAGAAGTGCCATGTACTTTTTCTTTCAAAGGGCTAAAGACTGCCTGTCCTTGATAAGTTTTTTGAAGTCCATTGCTTGTCTCTGCTGATAGTTCTGAATCTCAGAAAGACTTTGCAATTCAAATGAGCTAAAGCCATGATCACTCTTCTAGTTCTACATTGGTTGAGACTGTTTTGTATGGCAGGTTTAGCCAAGTGTCATTCAGCCTCTAATGCAGCCCCTATCATACCTGTTTCTCAGAGCTATGTCTGGATATTCCTTTCGTCTTCAAAATCCTGTTTATAAGCAGATTGAGTGAGGCAGGGACTAGATCCTCCAGAGAAGTGCAATACAGAACCACAAAATCATTTAAGTTGAAAGAACCTTTTGGAGTAATTTATTCCAAATCTCTGCTAAAAGCACAACCAACTTATGTTTGATAAGGTTGCTCCAGACATTTTTTGTTTGAGTAGCGTGCATCTCTCTACAGGTGGACAGTCCACAGCTTTCCAAATTCTACAATCTTTGACCATCCTATTATAGGAAAAAAAAATAAAAACACCCAAAGAAACCTACCCTGATCTTACTGTTTCTTGTTACAACTTGTCTTTTGCCTCTCATCCTTTCACAATGAGCTTCTGAGAAAAGTCTTGGGCCTGTCTTCTCTGTATCCTGGCATAAGGGCAGAGGAACAGTTAAGTTTTCTTCTCACTTGCTCTTAGACTGGATAAACCTTGTCCTTTCAGCTGCAGCTCATATGCAAGATACTCCAACCACTGACCAGCTTGGTGTCCCTCCACTCACTCTGGTGTGCTGCAATGTCTTTCATTTACCAAAGTGTCCACAACTGGATACGGTGATCCAGATGTGGTCTTACACATGATCACTGCAGGGGAAGAATCATCTCCTTGGAACCCCTGACCACCTTTTTTCTAACCTAGCCCAGTGCTAGTTTGTCCTTATCATTTTGAGGGTGCATTGGTGGCCAGTGTTCAGTTTGTGATCCATCTCGACTCAGTACTGTTGTTCAAAGCTGATCTATATGTCTAGGATACCAATGGCAGCTTCTTTTGCTACCAACTGCAGACTCACTGGGAGTATACCCCATCCTACTGCCCAGGTCATTAATAACACTATTAATCAGAGTTGGTCCTTGTATCAGTCTCAGAGAGATACCACAACCTGCTAGTGGGACTGTGGGCTAGTCTTTCTTACTGCTGTTTCTTCCAGATTCAGGCTAAGCTTTGAATTTCCTAGTTCCAACCTTACATGCTTAGGTAGATTAAAAGGAGAATTGTGTGCATAGAGAAAAATATTCTTTTAGAATGAAATTCTGTAACCCAAATTCTGAAAAGCAAGCATGCTTTTAAAAATTCAAGTGAAACCTGCTGAAGTTTAGAGCTGTGATAAAAGATCTGGTTCTGTTGAGAGGTGGCTACTGAGGTACCTGGCAGAATAATATGATCTTCATGCATTTTTGTTTTCAGGTAATAATATATTTTCCAAGGACAGATTAAAAATCATAATGATTAAAAATAACTTTTTTTGAAAGTGGTCCCAGAATTCTGTGTAAAGCAAACTATTTATCTGTTGATTTTATAAACCTGCCCTCAGATCTATGCAGGACTTAGCTTTTTTTCCTATTTTCACCATGCAGAAGAGTTGAAACTCAGCAGTGGTCCTCTATCTTTAGCTGCACTTGGGCATTTAAAAAGTCAGTCCAGGTCAACACAAAAAGCACAAGCATCATTCACTGCCTGCTTTAAAACTATGCCAAGATGAGTAAATTGGAGGAGGTTGTGCTGAGTAGTGACCCTGGGTCAAACACCATGCCCTCTCTCTGGCTCCCAGGTCTGGCAGGTTTGCTGGCATGCTGCTGTGCTAATGCCTCTGGAATGCTTTCCTCACACCAGCACAGTGTGTTCCATATTAATTCTCACCAGTGAAGAAAAGCAGAGACTTGTCCAATGGGCTGCCTTTTCCAGCTGTTCTCATCAGCATTGGTGCCATGATCAGTCCTTCACTGTATTGTGCAGTCCTTAGCTGTAAATAGGTCCAAACTTATGGAAATAGGAAGAGTTGTCATCCCAAAGAAACAAATAAAGAAAATCCCTCTGTCTCAAGAGCAAGAAGTCAGTGTGCAATAGAAATAGGACCCACATTCCCCATGGTGTTCAAGCACAGAGTTCTTTCATCAGTTGGGGTGTTTCCTGTATTTCCTGTTACGGAAATATGATCTAATTACAAACACTGTAATATTAATATTATCAGTAAACTAATTATGTCAGTTTGTTAATAATAGTGATAAGAATTTATATTAAATTTCACTTAATAAGGATTCTGGATAGGAGCAGAATTGTCTTTTTGTGAAATATTCATATTTTTCAACCTCCAGTTCATCCCCTAAGTGTTTAGTGTTCATGCCAATTTACAATCTCAGCCTACTTGTGTTTGAGTCAGTTTGGATAAAGAGTCTTGCAGTAAAGTGTTTGGAAATGTCTGCAGTGAAAAATTTAAGTAAAATGTATTTCTATTAGAGAATTGGCACATTAATCTCAAAAAGCACATACAAAACCAATTATTTTCTTACAAGATTTAGAAGAATAAGAATGAAATGTATGAATGTAGGAATCAATGTATGCTGGAAAAATTTGAAATTGAGTTCACCAGCCAATTAAAAAGACCTTAATCAGGTCTGACATTTCATTTCCTTATTATCTTGTTACATTCCTCTGAAAAATGAATCGATAGATAAAGTACTGTTTTCTTATTCTCAAAAAAAGCAAAGCAGTCTTGTTCATTGTCTTTTCTTTTTAGATACATTAGTGCCATAGTCAGTTGTCAAAAAAATCAAAATGTGTTTTCCTACATTCTGAATTAACTTGTACACTGTATTTAGCATGTTGTATGTAAACAGAGTTAACCTGAAGATAAAAAATTCCTTTTTTTGGATCTTATTCATAACTCCCTTAATTATGTTTTTAAAAATAGCTTTCTGTCATTGTTGTGTATTTTATGTCTCCTTCAAAATATTTTTTTCTGTTTTAAAATATATAGATTGAGCTGAAAAGTGGAATATTAAACGTATTCTTAAGAACTGGCGTTGTCTTCACCCAAGTGGACCTCTGGTTGGGACTGTCTTATTGTGATGGAAAGTGGAATGAAGTCACTGTGAGCAAGGAGGGCTCTGTGATTTCCGCCACTATGAATGAACTGAGAGAGCAGGCGCTCGAACCCCGTGTTCAGCAGCTGAAAGTAAACTCACCTGTCTACGTAGGAGGAATCCCACCTGAGATTCAGAGTTTTTATAGAGAACTGGGGTTAGAACAAGGTGAGATGACACCAAGAAGAACATACGTTTTCAGAAACTTGTGTCATGCACCAGGGGGACATTCTGCTGCTGATAGTCTAAATTCATAGATGTGTAACATGAATTTTTCCTCCGCCAATTGTGACTCTACCAGTTATCCCTACCCATCTAGCTTTACTTAGACCTGATCATTTTGTGATGCTATAAAAATTCTTCCAGTAATACCTGAGGTAATCTGACTGATGAGAGAGGACCTGGAGTGTAGGAAATGGTAAAGTGAGAGGCCCAACCAGATATTTCAGATCTTCATCTGAGAATGCCAGTTCACAGAAACCTGTTTTACTCGATCACTTGCAGATTTGTAATACAAAACCAGTGGGAGATAGTAAACATAGTTTAAATCACTGTAATGAATCTAGATGCAGTCCCATGGAAAAGCAGCTGAGAGTTTCGTAGTCTTTTTTGGGCAATACTGATTATTATCCAAAGTATAATCAAAGTATTATCCAAAGTATATCCAAAGCGAGTATAAATGCCTGAACAAAACTAGATTTTGGCTACAATTGCCACAATGTTTTTCTCATTATCAGAAGGAAGGAAGATGATCATATATTTAGCCATCACTGTGACCTTTCTATTCTGGAATAGGTCAAATTTATGGGTAAAAGAGAGAAGCATTATTTGCATCCTGATACTAATGGCCTCCACAAAAGGATCTACTGTAGGAAGCCTAGTCAAAAAGTGTCTACTGAACTGTCTCTATTTGGGTGTCTTTTTTCATTATTTGTGAAACTGTTCATCAGTCATGGGGTATTTTTCAGCTACTGTGGACAAATGTGTATCAGTCGGTAAGTGATTAGTGGGGTATCCAGTAAGTGGATTCGGGTGTATTAACTCACACCAAATGTGCACATTCAGAGAGCCTTTTAATTTCATGGCTATGGAATAGTTCAAGAATATTTTTTAAAGTACTCTTCAGGCTCTAGGTATCGCATATAATATAATCTTCCTTCAGGTTCTGTGTGCATAATATTTATGGCCCAAAAGAGCTGGCCAGTCATACCCTGTCAGTGTTGCCTCGTAGCAGATGGTGTAGCCTTGTGAGTGGATGCATTCGCAAGTCCTGCAGCAAAGAGATCTGTGAACAAAGAATCTAGGGCAAAACTACATATAGAGTGAATGTCTGAAGCACATAACAAGGCACATCAATAAATATTTATTTCCCACCAAACCTCCTCAGCATGCCACAAAATAAGATGGTAGCCATGAATTTATATTTAGAGTGTATGAAGATAAATATTATCTTATGTGCTTCTAAATGTAGGTTCAGGTGAACAAGATTAGGTATTATAGCTTAAAATATATTTTCGTTTAGGACTACAATGGTTAGTGGTAAGATGATAGAATATAGAGATCTTTCCATTTAATAAATATTTAGAAAAGGTTTTCTCAATCTATGGCTGCTTGATAGTTATTTTTCAATAAAGGAATGTTGTTTTGCCCACAGCAAATAAGTGATAAATATTATTCTCCTCCTGCCTCCTCTCTATGTGAGTTACAACTTTAACACATTTTAGCTGGAGTCTGTGAGCCTTTGCATGACCCATAACATCCCATCCTGGGAGGTTCAAAAGGAAGCTACCTGGCAGGAATGTTTGTGAAAATTTGTACTGTCTTTACTTATTCTGCAGCCACTTGAGAACAGACAGTATTGCTTGGCTGATGTCAGTGAGGAATCTTCAAATAGTGATAAATGTAGCTGAAAAGATACTAAAAATGATGTATATACATAGATTGTAGAGAATGCATCTTACTGCAAATCAAACTTCATTTTATCTTATAATTAAGATGCCTGGATGGACTGGAACTAATTCTTTCTTCTGTGACAGACTAAGAAACTGAGCCGGTCACTGTGGACTAGGAGTTGAAATTAAATCCGGATGTATTCGTTTTAAGGAGCAGTTTGGCCAAATTCTCTGTGTTGTGGAGAGGGAAAGTGCTTTAGAGGGTGATTCAAAATGGATGTTCATGTTCATTACCCCTTTTTGCATGAACTGTGTATGGAAATTTGATTTTCAGTTCAGGGGGCTAAGTACAAATACCACTCTGATCTGTCATCTTTCAATAATAAAGACAATAAAAGTATGTAATATATAAATAAGATATAAATACTTTAGCTTTTACAAAGCTAAAGAGAAGCCCTGATCTGTGAGGGGTGGAGTTTTAATTCACAGAGGTAATTCTTAAATGAATTGAAGTCTTCAGTTTGGTTACTGTTTACTCAGATTTTGTGTTAAGCACCAATCACTACTCAGATTTGAGACCCATTTTATATATAAATTTATTAATTTTTAGTAAATATTAAAGTTTTAACCACTGCATCCTGAATTTTGTAGTTGTGTTGTAAGTGCAAGTAACTGATTTAATATATTTGAAATTTCAATAGGAATGTCACACATGCAGAGAAATATATGGATATATAGAAATAAATATAAAATGAAGCTTCTTATATTTTTTATCATTACTTGGGGTAATGATAAAGTAATTTGGGTTATGTTTCTGGAGTATGTTTATAAACAGCACATGAGTTATGTCCCTGTTAGAAAAACTGATATCCCTCCATCTGATCTCCTGAAGTTAATTGTAATTTTAATCTAGATATTATTTTCAGTTTGAGGGATAAATATATATTTAACAAAATAGTAGCAAGCAGCAGAAAGCTGATTTTGAAACTCAGAGAATCACTTTTATGGTAATAATTTCAAAGTGAGAAGTGATGAAAGAGAAAATGGAAAGGAATTTCCTTGTGGGATGGAATTGCTAACAGTGAAAGTGTAGATCAGTAAGGCAGGAATTTACCAGCTTCGTGTCTTGAAAGTGGAGACAGAATGTCATGTTGGAAGTCAACATATTCACATTACAGTCTTTAATGTTGAAAGGAACAGAAGTGTTTCTTAATGACTGAAGCTCTTTATGTGGTACTAATCCCTTACTGTTTGCTAGGTTTCGGTGGTTGCATGAAGGATGTTAAATTTACACGAGGTGCTGTCGTTAACTTGGCATCTGTGTCCAGCAGTGCTGTCAGAGTCAATCTGGATGGATGCCTATCAACTGACAGTGCTGTTAACTGCAGGGGAAATGACTCCATCCTTGTGTACCGAGGAAAAGAGCAGAGTGTTTATGAGAGTGCTCTACAACCATTTACAGGTAGCGCATTGGTTCCTTAAATAAAATGCATAATTTTAATTCCATTCTTTATTAATGTACTATTGTGTTCAGTATTTTTTTTAATCTTTTACCTCCTCTATCCTTCTCGATGTCCTTTGAAGAATACCTCTATAGGGTGGTTGCCTTAAATGAAGGAGGATCAGTATCTAGTGCGTGGACCCATGCTCGAACAAGAGAATCAGGTAAATGAAATTTCAAGGTTTACTCATTCTTATTTTTCATAAGATATTTGATGTTAGGTTGAAGATGTTCAAGAGCTGCCTGGACACAATCCCGTGCCCTGTCCTCTAGGATGACCCTGCTTGAGTGGGGAGGTTGGACCAGATGACCCACTGTGGTCCCTTCCAATCTGACTCGTTCTGTTATTCTGTGGAGATTGTCCAGCCAAAACAATTCTGATTAGTGAACCTTGCATAGTGTTTCTGAAAGGGTGAAACTGCTTAATGCTTTGAATGGGTACCAGATTACAGTCATCAGCTGTAAAGTGTTCAGGCAAATATTTTTTTCTCATAACTCAAGGTATTTTCCAAATATTTATGAGATTATTTAATTAAGGACACTAAAGAATTGAGCTGCATTAACTGAGTAAGAGCAACCATTTATTTGTGTTCATACGTGCACATCTAACGTCACATTACATGGGTAGGCTGGAGTAAATAAATTTATATTTTCCTACATATAATCTAGTGCTATAAAATCAGGTGTAGAGGAAGGTGATACTGGGAGAGCAGGCACAAGCTGTGGAAAATAAGAGGCCATGTATCTGCTAGGGACAAGGTAGTCTTGTGAAAGTTGTTTTTTTAAATGACCCACATATGGGTGGGCTAGTCAGTGCTGCTGAATGAGGATTCTTTTAATGAGTAGTCCATAGATTGTGTGTGAAAATGTGGCAATATTTACTAGAACAGAAGCACATGGCTTGTGAAGAAGGTTTCAGGGTAGGAAGATGGTACATTAAAGATGAAATTTTTCATATATCTTATGAAGAAAATTTAAAAAACTTTTCTGGTCAGTGCTTTTGCAAACTTATATCAAGCCAGTAAGATTTTGAAGATTTACAGTTCTGTGTATTTTACTTAACTAACTTTCCCTCTTCTTGAAATTGAAGCCCAATTGCATTCCATCAGTGCAGAGCATTCTTTTGATATGTCATCCAATGTATCACCTTAAAAAATTATGTGATACATGCATAAATATTAGACTTGCAGATACATTCTAATACAACCTGTACTTTGTGTGCCACCCAGAAGGGACAAAATATGTGCATATTTTCGTGTCAGCCATTTGACAACTGTAAGGTTTGCCACAAATTTATGTTTGCAAGCTGACCACAGCACTGAGCAGTCCGAGTTCCCTGGGGTTGGACAATAATTGCGCTATTTAATTATTTTTGAGTTGGTTTTGTTATATCCCTTATGAGAAGACCATCTGCTGTACAGTACCTTACCTCGCCCTGTGATACACTTCATAACTAATGAAATCAATATATTGCTGTAGTAGTAGGCACTTTCTCAGAGTATCACATTCTTTTCAGAAGAATCAAAACTTCCAGGTGTTTTTGCGTTTTCAGTGCTGGTACTCTTCTTATAAAAAACAAGCATTCATTCATATTTAGTGAAACTAAACAATAAATTACCAAAAATAGGCTATTTGATGGTGAGAAAAGCGAGTGATCATCAGGAGGGCGAGGGAGTCCACATGCATCTACAGCAAACTCATCATCCATCATCCTGCCATAGTGTTCCTTGGGTCTTTCCTCTGCATGCCTTGTGCAGTCATCTGTGATGAAGCTGTTACTGACCAGATCTTTACTTAGCATAGTAATATCCAAGAAATAGTTAAAAGTTATAGGAAATTGAATGATTTATGGAATGATTTTGTTTTATTAGCAACTCTGTGCATGTATGATCTTGGTTTTCCAGTTCTTTAAAACATTTAAATTTTCCTATTTTTTTTGTTTCTTTTGTAATATGAAATGATCAGAAGCAAAGGATTTTGCAAAAAGGCCTTAAAAATCTCTGCTTTGGCCCAGGAAAGGTGCATGGCATTTTGGAAATAAAATATGCCTGTGGAAAATAAGTGAAAGAGTTTTAATGTTTTGAAGGGCTTCTGTAAAATATAGTGGAAATTTTTAGAAACATTTCATAGTTGTGGCATTCTGTGGCTTAGATAGCCAACTGATAAATATCAAACTCTGTTGCAGTACTGCCTTGTTTCATTCAGTTGTATTATTATAATGCCTGAGCTTGTTAGCTACAGACGATCCACCTCCTCTCTTTGTGAGTGTTGCTTAAATATGTTTGATACATGAAATGTTTTTGGAAAATTGCAGCAAGACAAGAAGGAATGTTATGTGATCAGATGGAGTTTTGATGGTTTTGAAATATAGCTTAAACTGAATAGCTCAAGATGTGCAGTCATATTAAATCAATGCTGAAAAGTTACAACTCTAATAAATTGTATTTATGCTAATGGTTGAGTCTGATTTACTGCAGCCATTAAAAGTGAAGAATAGGGGCAATAGTCTCCTTAGAACTGCCATTTTCTCTATTTTCTATTTTATCCTTCTACAGTTCCACAAAATGTGCCAACTCCCTCAAGAGCTCACAGTATAAATGGTTACAGCATTGAGGTCACCTGGGACAAACCAGCTGGGGTCATAGGTGTAATTGAGAAGTACATTTTGAAAGCATATGAAGCGGATGGTCCCGCTGTACCCATCACCAGTGCTGAGCTTGCTGATGCTGGAATGCTCACAGGTAAGTGTTGTTAAGTACCATTTTTTAGGCATATCTAATAACACAGGATGCTTATCCCTCCTTTTGTTGATGTATAAAATACTACTTGTCTGTTTTTGTGTATACACAGCATAGATAAAGCTTGAAAAGGTAATTATTTGTGTCAGCATCCCCATAGCGATTTACTGATTTCAAAGAACAATAGAAATTAAGATACAGCACAAATACTAAAAAGCAATTCCCAAACTATTTATGGTCTGGGGGAAAAAATACTTTTTTTGTTTGCTTCATATTGCTTCATATTGGTGATTTTTTTTTTAATCCCTTTCCCATTGTTCCATCCAGTTCACCTAATTTATTATATGTGGGTCCCACATGATACTGTTTGACCTGATGTAGGAAAGCAGTTGATATAGCTGCCTAAATTTGATCATATAAACCTAACTGATTTCAGTGGGAAGTATCATACATTTGTGTTACTCTGTGGTTGATGCCACTGGGATGTGGAGGTAGGCTATTATGGAATTAAGAAATTCGTGGCTTTGTGTTTATAGGGTGAGAATGTTATAGAGAAAATTTTGGGACATTTCTTCCTGCCAGGATAGCATGGATCTGGCTTTCTGTTCTCTGTGAACAAACTGCCTTTTCTGACTGCTACAAAGTTCCCTGGGAAGGAAGCGTGTTATAGACAGGAATCTGGATTATGTTATGTGATGACTAAATGGGGCAATAGTGCAGACCAATAGATTAACTTTTATGATCTCTAATGTCAATTCTGTAATTAATAACAATTCAAAAAATGGTAATGACGCAATGCTCTAAGTTAGTACTTTGGTTTGGCTCGGGTTTGGGCAGTACAACAGTCTTGGAAAGTGTGTTAACCCTCAGACAGTGTGTTATTTCCTAAGTCCAGGTAATAGTTTTTACATAAGTATGTATGGTTTGTGATGTTTCTCTGCCATAACCTATGTACATTTTCAAGGGAAAAATTGCACATATTTTATTTTCTTTGGTTTGAAATATCTTAACTATTTGTGAGTAGTGACCTTTCCAGAACTGCATGGGCTTTCTATCCTTACTGTGATTTCTTTAATGACCTTGTTGATTTCAACATTCCTTATAATTATCTATGCTACAAGACAATATAGACTGTACTGGTAGAAATTAAAGACCGAGACATATGGATTAGGTAATTTGCTCACAGCTGATGGTCAGAACCAAAATGTTGTTTAACTTGTTTGGCATTGTGCCATCATTGTCTGTCAGGGTTATGAAAATGTCTGCATCAGGCTGGACAAGTAAGAGGTTATCTGCCTGCAGCTTAGAGGAGGTGGAAGAAGCAACATACCTTTACATTAAATGAAGACAGTAAATGGATCCTGTTTCTTTAGCCTATTACAGCAGATAGAATATAGAATCATCAAGGTTGAAAGAGACCTGTAATATTATCAAGGCCCATCATGAACCCAGCACCATCACAGTAACCCCTAAACCACTAAACCACATCACCTATCACCAGATCCAGACATCTCTTAAACACTTCCAGGGATGGTCCCTGGGCAGCCCATTCCAATGCCTGTCCACCCAAACAGTGTAACTTGTTTCTAATACCAAATCTTAATCTCCCTTTTCACAGTTTGAGGCCATTTCCTCTTGTCCTCTCACTGTAGGTACAGAAAAAGAGACTGTTCCCCCACCTCACTACAACCTCCTGTCAGGGAGTTGTAGTGAGCTGTCAAATAATGCAAAATAAAATTATGGAATCATAGAATACCATGTTGAAAGGGAGCTCAAGAATCATCTGATCCAATCTTTCTTGGCAAAAGCACAGTCTAGACAAGATGGCCCAGCAGCCTTTCCAGCTGAATCTTAAAGGGTCCAGAGCTGGGGAATCCAGCACTCCTGGGAACATTATTCCAGTGGCTGATTGTGCTCATTGTGAAACTTTTTGTCTTGTGTCCAGTTGTAGTCTCCCCAGGAGTAACTTGTGCCCATTACCCATGTTTTTTTCCATGTGACTCCTTGTAAAAAGGGAGACTCCATCTTCCTTGTAGCCACACTTTTGATACTGGAACATCGTGGTAAGATCTCTACGGATCCTTCTTTTCTCAAGGCTGAACAAACCAAATTTTCTCAGTCTTTCCTTATTTGACAAGCTACCCAATCCTTTGATCATCTTTGTCACCATTCTCTGGAGTCTCTCCAGTCTGTCCACATATTTTTCACACAGCAGGGACTGAAACTGAACACAATGTTCTGGGTGTGGCCTGACAAGAACTACGTAGAGGGGAACAATGACTTCTTTATCTCTGCTGGAGATGTCCTTGTTGATGCAATCCAACATCCTGTTGGCTTTGTTTGCCACAGCAGCACAACGACCATTCATATGACCCAAAGAATGTAAGAATATCTGTGTTCAAATATGGATCTATGTGTCAGATTATGACCCTTAGATGAGCTCAGTTGGTTGGGGCATGGTGCTAATAACACCAATGTTGTGGGATCAGTCTCTGTACAGTCCTTTCACCTAAGAGTTGGACTGCATGAGTCTTGTGGGTCTCTTCCAACTCAGAATATCTGTGATTCTCTAGATGCTCAGGAAGAAAGTGTAAGAAATGTGCTAAGCATAGAATGAGTCTTCCTGTTAGTACAAATTCAGCTGGTTGGTTGTGGAGTTCTTCTGCTGAAAGCTGCATCTGGACCATCCTGCCTAATGGTTTATGGTAGAATTGTCTTTATTTTTCAATGCATTTATTCTTTCTGTTTCTGTAACTGCTGTGGGAGTAATTGTTCCAGTTCAATTTTGTGTGTGTAAGATGTGCTTCCTCTTGTTATTTATAACTCCTGTCCAATAGTTTAGTTATGTATTTTCCAGTTTTGACATTGTATGAAATATGTAATTCGTGTCCTCATGGTGAGGTCAGAGCTGAGGCAGGTGTAAATTAAATCACAAATCCAAAGTAATTTTACTTCAGTTTATTGATTTCAGTGAAGACTACACAGGTAAGCAAGTCAGTGGATATTGAGAACTAGTTACCCACAAATATGACACTCCAAGGAGACAGTGTATCTTTCACTCATGAATTATCTTTTCTGGTAAATCAAAAGTTAATATAAACACAGAACCCCACAGAAGGTGCTGTCTTTGCTTACTTTTCAGTTTGCTCTGAATGAAAATTTTTGCTTGTTCTCTCCCTAATTTCAGGGACATTTCTTTAGAAATTCTTTTGTTGCAATCCATGAGAAAATGCTTCAGTAACCCAAACGGCCAGGCGTGCTAATGCAACAGCAGAAAGGCACCACAGCTCTCTGTGGGGTCATTGATGAAGAATCTATGGTATTTTTCCATGCCCTCTTTGAAATTTTCATTCCCTGTCAGACCTAGCCACTGCTTATCTGCTGCTTGAAATGTATCTGAGGGCACTGACAACCCTCTGTCTTATTTTTTTCCTTGCAGCTTTTTAGGCCCATCTGTTATGTTTTGGTTTATACTTACACTGTAGATTTTTTTGAACAATTACTCTAGGGTCTTGAGTCATAACTGGAGCACAGTAACAAAAAGTTAAGAGCATTACCCATTTCTCAGAAGGCTGTACTGAGTGTGTCACATTCAGAAGAACCTCTTGTACCCTTGTCAAGAAGAAGAAAAGCTGAGCTAAATATTAAAAGTAAAATAGGTCTTTAAATGACCATAATCCCACAGTCTCAGAGGCCTATTTCTGACTCCTCAGAAAGCAAAATCCTTCAAAATCTGACCCTTGTAATCTTCCAAAATGTCAAACTGTTTTTTCATTTTCATCCAAGAAAGGAATATTCATCAGATTTAAATCCTTTAAATGAGGTGTTGAACCAGGAGTTTATTGGATAGGATGATATATTTCGACATAGTGTGCAGTATCTGTATTCCAGGATGAGAGTATAAAGTTAGAGTGTAAGTTTTTGGGATTTAAAAAGTACCATGCTTGCCCATCTAACCTTCAGAGACGCATGTAATAACATTGATGCAAAGTAATAAAGGAAGTACAGAGTCACCGCACGTAAGAATTTTTTTCCTAAAGGCTGGATTGCTTTCTTCTGCATTCTGGTGCATCCCACATGCTGACACCAAAATTTGGAACACAAGTTAGAATCAGTATTGAAACAAATGGAAGAAGCTTTAGAACACACTGTTTCAGTGTGGTCTGTGATCAGCTTTTGCTTCTACTTTCCTTTGGAATCTATGATATCACAGGGTCATTTGGGTTGGAAGGATTGTCTAGTCCATGGCCCCACCTCAAGCAAGGTTGACTGGAGCAGGTTTCCCAGAAACACATCCAGTTGAGTTTTAAATATCTCCGTAAATGGAGATACTTCTCTATGAGAAGTCTGTTCCAGGTTTGCTCATCCTCACAGTAAAAAGTGATTTCCTGTGTTCTCTTGGAATTTAATTTTCTCCCCAGAGAAGTGGTCACAACACCAAACCTGCCAGAGTTCAAGAAGCGTTTGGGCTGTCGGAAACATGGTGTTATTCTTGGGGTTGTCCTATGCAGAGGCAGGAGATGGAATCACAGAATCAGCAATCACAGAATCATTTAGGTTGGAAAAGACCTGTAAGATCATTATGACCCATGATCCTTGTTGGTCTCTTCCAACTCAGAATATCCTCTGATACTGTGATTCGTGTATTTCAATTTGTGTCCATTGACTCTTGTCCTCTTGCTAGGCACTACTTAGAGTAGTCTGGCTGCTGCTTTGTTCCCCCCATAAGGTATATTTATACATTTTGATAGATCACCCTGAGCCTTGTGTTTCCTGAGATGATCAGTCCTAGCTCTCTCACTCTCTCTCAGAAGAGATGTGCTCCAGTTTTTTTACCATCTTAGTGGCCCTTTTTGTATTATCCAGACTTGCTGAGGGTGCAAACTTCCCTCATCATCAAAGTCATTGATAAAGGTATTGAACAGTATCCCAGAACCCTGGGATACACCCCAGCTGTCTTGCCTCTGTGTTTTGTGCCACTGATAACAATCCTCTGGTGCTTCTCTTGTCAAGCACGTACAAAATCCCCATTTTATAATTCAAATTTCTCTCACTGTAGAATTCAGGAGATTGACCAGCATCTAAACTGTGGGCTCTAATGATACCTAGAAATAATAATTAAATAAAATGTGCTGCAAAATAATTCACACACAATTGGTATTTATTCCTCTTAAAGATTTGTCTTTCAAGTTTGTATGATTTTGCAGTTCATCCCATCTCTTTCATTGTTGCAATAGGCAAGGGCTGATGTTGTGGCTGCACACGTGGTAATGAGAAAATTGTGGTTGACAGCTGCCATTCCCTCCTTCCCGTGACACGTGTTTGTAATTACGTTTCACCTTTTAGTCTTTTATGCTCGGCAGATGAATATCTCAGGAAAAGTTAATTTAATGATTTAATATGGTTAATCACAGTCTCTGAGCTGTGCTGTGATTTTGAAAGCTCTCTAGCGGGAGAGTCTCTCAGAAGAGGAGACAGGGCCACCTGCCAGTGACAGATCAGCCAGGGCTGGACAGTGGGGCCATGGCGCTGGGGGAAGCTTGCTGCCGGCCTGGCAAATGCCCATGCTCTGGCAAATGCTGTCAGCTGAGAGATTGTCCCTCTCAGGGAAAGCTCTGCCAGTCCCCTGCCAAAGCAGCCTGTGGCTTTGGGACTGGCCTCTGCACCCTGACTCTGATGGGATTCGAGTGTCTCTGTCTGAGATGGATATTAGAAAATGTGGTTTCTCTCAGGCTTATTTCATCTGTGTGGGATGAAATGAGCAGTTTACCACCAATGGAGAGTTTGTTGTGTAAAGCTGTTGGTGAATTGCTTGGGCAATACTGTCATGCACTTGAAATTACTAGAAAGCTCTCTATTTGCACAAATATTTTACACTCAAAGCATTTCTATACCACAGTTAATGAGATTTTTAAAATTTCCTGAAAGGGATTATTGTAAACCAACTAAGATAAATGTATGTAGGGCCAGAGCACTAGGAGGACTCCCAAATCCCTGCTCCAAGCTGAGACAAATTTCTAAAGTTGTAGAACTTCAAATGTAAATAAGAATGTTTGGCTGGGGCAGCTACTGCAACAAGGGGTAGCTGATAGATCTGTCTGTGCCCATTAGGTTTCTGTGAGTTGTCAAGTGGTGCTTGAGCTCCTAGTGACTCTAAGTCAGAGTGGCAGAATGTAGGTTCCCTTCTCCTTTCATTTAGCTGGCTTTAGACCAGTGGCATATTTTTCTTAATATGAATTTTAAAACTAATTATATTAATATTCTACAGTATTAAGATTCAGACTTGATTGAGTTTAGACCTAAGTGAAGCTTGTTTACAGTCCAATGCTGTTGTATAAATTTATTCCTACAAAATGTAAATTGTGTGATTAAATAAATAATTTTATCAAAATTACATCAACTCTAAGATACATACCCATATTTTTAGTAATAAAAAGTTAATTTCTTAATGTTTTTCAGGTTAGAAAGGATTATTATGTTGTTATAGACATATTAAAAATCTGCAAAAAATTAAACAGTATTTCTTTGTTTCTCTACAAACTTTTAAAGATAATCGTACTGCAGAAAATAAGCAATGATTAAGTTATTTGGAATGATCGAGGGTGATCATTCACAGTGATAGATATTACAAAGCCAGTACTCTCTGTAGTTAATTAACTCTTGGTGCAAAATTGCACTGTTCAGTTAAGGTTTTCTGCAAACTGAAGCAGCTGGAGGGTTCCTTGTGCTATGGGGAATGTAACAGGATTCATTGAACCACTGCAAACTGAATCACATCTGCAAAGCCAGTGGAACTTGTATATAGTTTGTTATTAAATGTTTCTGTTGGGAAAAAAAGGGTCTTTCAAGCCATCTAAATGCAATAATTAAAGTAAAACTTATGTTTGTTCTTATAAGCCATAGAGTTGGAATAAGAGCCCTCATGTTGAGTAGTTCTTCATTTTATGACTCATACTATACTTAGTTAGAAGGTGCTTAAAAAATGCTGATGTATGTGACAGATTGATGTGCACAGGCTTTAGGTTCAGAATTGCATATGTGGAAGACACATGTACTTAAACAGTTTTTGCTACAATCTGTCAAAAACAAAGTCAGTTGAGGACTTCCTTTTCTGATCAGTGGACTGTGATTAAGTGTACTGTGGCAATGATGCATCTTGACACACAAATGACTTTGTTGGACAGATGCTGTATAACCTCAGGCATTCAAGTTAGCTAAATAATCTGGGTTTGGGGAGGAGAGATTTGGTAATTTTTGTTTTTAAAGCTTAGACAAGAATTAAGGTAAATCTAAAGGTCAAGTGTTGTTTCAATTGCAGCAGGTGTATTTCAAAATAGGTCCTCATTAAATAGCATGTTAGGGAGGAAACAATGAAAAAATCTGGCAAAAAAAGTCCCTTTGGCAAAATGATACACTCAGTTTTTATGAACAGAATAATAGCCCTCATACTGTAGTGGTAAACCTTTTTTTTTTTACTTTTTATTTGAAGTTTTCCACTCAAAATATGCCACAATGCTGTGGAATATGTCTGTTTTGTCTAAATGTATGAGAACTCCCTTTGAGAGGTAGTGAACAATAGAAATATCTGCCTTATGGAGAAGTGAAGGGGGAAAAAAGCTGCATATGCAATATTCTTATATACTATATGCATTAAAACATTGAATGGAGTGGACCTAAATATGCAACTACCTCTGACTAGCCCACACACCCATTTTACCATAAATTCATTGTTGACCCCTTTGCTATTGCCCAAGTTGTTATCCCTTCACTGCTAGAATGAACCTAGCAGTTTCTCTCTTGCACAACTCTAAACCTCGACTTCCGATATTGCAAATAATTAAAGACCATTTAAATAAAAGTATAGACAATTAAATACTAGTTTTGCATATAAAGTGGGCTTAATGTTCTAGGTGTGATTCCAGATCACTCTTTTAGACTGTTAACTTTACATTCATATTTAACAAATGACATTATTCAGTTTCATGGGGTCACTGTGTCAAAATGTCTGTATTAGAACTTTAATTTATTTCCAAAGGTTCTTTGGGCAGATAGGAGTGGTGTGTTAAAATGATTTAGCATCTCCACTTCCCCATGTGGATTTTAAGGCTTCGAATGTAGTCTCTGATGTAAATTTTAGGTGGATTCGGCTGTTCTGAAGTGGCAGACTGAATGTGTGGGACCCGTATCCCAAATGTGCAAGGCTGACCCTCTTCTTAAATATTGATGATGTCTCTAATCCTATCTGCTGATCAAAGTGACAATTTATCCGCCTCTCCCCTGTTAGCATTAATAGAATACATGCAAGTGTGGCCAAATTTTGCTTTGTTAGCACCCCATCTTGGAAAGCCTGATGGACTCTTATCAGATCAGCAATTATTGTGTATAGACAAGAGATGCCAGTCTGAGAGTGTGATAATTGAGGAGTTAGGGAAAGTTTTTTTAAAGCTGTCAGCTAACTTCATTGGATCATAGGCTATTTTTTACTGCAAAATTTATTTTGCTGTTCTTTAAATTAATTCACGTGTCTCAGTGATGATCTTTGCTGTGGGACTGCTGACTTTGTGTTTCAGCATAGTCAGGTGCTGAGTGTAAATTTCACCGACTGACTGAAAGTGCAGGGGAAATGAGTGGGTAATGAGAGCAGAGCAGCCAGTTCTTTAATTGAATTAAAAGCTGGGTGACACCAATGCAGACACCTGTCCAATTACAGACAGGCCAAGGTGTTTACCATTGCTGTACAAGCGATTTGAAGATGACAGAAATCTTTCCGCCCACAGATTAACATAATGAAGGAGAACAGATTACAGTGGATGCTGGCCAAACAGATAGGATGGCAGCTGAGAAAAAAGTAGTTTGCTGAAGTATGTAAATAAAATCTGCACACTTTCTATTGCCTACCTATGCACATCTGTTTCTTTGCTGAAGAAAAATAGCGCAGGAGTACATGTGAAGGAAAAAAAAACATTAATTAGGAAATGAATAAAATATTTTTTAATTTGCTGCCTTTACTGAATGAATTTTTTAAACAAAAACCTCCTGTAGCAAAAGGGTTTATTTGTTTGCTTTTTTTTTTTTCCCATGCAAATTCTCTCAGCCATTCACAAACCTACCTATGCAATGGGAAGTCTGTTGTGCTACAGGTGCTTCATATAAAACCTCCCTGCTTTGTCAAAAGTAAATCAAACAGTCCAATCCAAACCTTCTATACGTCCTGGCATCTTTTTGGATATATCTGATATTCTACAGCTCTCAGTGCTTGAAGCCATTGGTAACCCTATAGGATGTCTTCCATGAAATGTCTTCCATGAGGAAATGCAAGGAGCATTATTTCACTGCTTCATAAGAAACAAATGCTACAAATGCAGAAAGTGCAAATCAAGCTAAATTGCTTCCTAAAGCACTACAGAGTGAATAGAGAGATGGTGTATATACGATGCCATACTCCTCTTGGCCATGAACTTGCAAATGTCACAGTTAGAGGATTTGGTTCCTAGTTGTATTTGTTTGTGGAGCTAATTTCCAAAGCACCTTTTATAGTTTCCTGGGTTTAACCCTCTGTGATCTGGAAATAAGTGGAAATACTGTCTTGTGTAAAAAAGATGGTTTTGACTAATGGAATTTCTGTGATGCACAATTTTGTGTAGCTTCCAATAATTTATAGGCATAGTAATGCCTAAAGGGGTAAAGGGGGGGGGGGCATACAAGAAAAGGAACTTCTTGCAAGGGAATGTAGTGAAAGGACAAATGGTAATGTCTTTAATCTGAAAGAGTTTAGGTTTAGATTAGATAACGGGAAGAAATTTTTTACTGTGGGCAGTGGCACAGGTTGCCAGAGTAGTTGTGCAGGTCCCATCCCTGGGGCATGCACAAGTGTTCAAGGTCAGGCTGAATGGGACTCTGAGCAACGTGGCCTGGTGAGAAGTCTCCCTACCCATGGCAGGGGGCTGGAACCAGATGATCTTTATGGTCCCTTTCAACTCAGACCATTTTATGAAAACTTTATTTCCTATTTTCTATCTTTTTGATGGCTCCTAAAAATATTCTGTCCCTCACAGAAAGATTACAGGGACATTTCTTTGGTGGTGACCGACACAGCATTTTTCTCTCCTGTCATACTTAGATTGGATGTCAGTACAGGTCTCCACTGTTAACTGGGGATTTGCCAAATCAAAACTATAATCAGAGAAAGAAGGTGCTGGTCAAGTGGTTTTATTTTAACAATACTCTGATGTAGAAGTGATTACTTCTGCATATTTCTCCATTTCTACAAGTAGAAGTGCACCCCAGAGAATTCAAATAGAAAGATCATTGCTATTCCAACCTTTGAAATTTTTGATTGATTACAAGAAAGAGCATTAATGTTACTAATTCAGTGAAAGTTAATCTCGTATTTTCCATGTGAACACATCTTTTACTAGACACAATATAAACTTGTACAGACTGATGGTTCTACTCAGAAAACAATAATTTGTGCTGTAGCTGTTAACTTCCAATATAAAATTCTCCATGGCCTTTTTGTGATTATAAACGACTTATGAGGGGAAAAAATATTTTTTTAATGAAACACACTTATGTTGCATTCTGTTAGTGTAGTAACGCAGTGAAGAGCAATATTAAGGACTAATTTTGTCTACCTGACTGTGTACATGTAATGCTGAGGCGATTTTCAGACTTCTTGTACTGTGGGGCAATTGGCCAGAAGTTCTTTGACATGCTGTTTTGAAATAACATAGTTTGCTATAAATTTTATTTTTTTAATGAAACACCACATTGATTTTGTAGAGCTGTGACAGTCGAAATGAGAATTTGGTTTGAAATAAAACTTGGCATGAATTTGCCTTCTTTTAATTACTTCTGTATTTAGATTTTATATTACTTTGTTGTTGGACTTACTTTGAAGTGGGAATTGCTGATGTTTCTTAAAATGACTCTAAACTAAATTTTCCCCCTTGTAATCCTTCTGTATATATATATAATTCAAAATGTTGCAAAACTTCCTGAAGTGGTAAGCAGTTATTTGATATAACATGGAGCTGATTGGTATGTGAAAATTTAGTAACTTCACTAACATAAGCAGGACCTGAAATAGAATAAGGCCCCAGATATTTACTTCTTGTAAACCCTTGGGTACTGTCTCACCTGAATTATGTTACTGTTGTTAGTGTAGCAAATGTATGGCCTATATGCTGCTAGTGAATGGAAAACAAGTGGGATGTTTCATAAAAAAGAGATTTCAATTTAAGGATGAATAAGGACATTGTTGGAGAGAACTCATTAAAAAACTTTTTCTGGGAGACAAGGAATATACCTTGGAAAAACAAAATTATTAACTGAAAAAATTTTGAGACAGAGATTAAGGAAAAAACTCCTACATTGTCACATTAAAATATACACCTTTATTTTGATGTAGTATCTGTTTCAGTGAGCATGACTAAAGAAACGCAGGTGCATATTTATTACTGAAAATTAAGTAAAATATAATTTGCTTTTAAATTATTTTGTAAAATTTAAACAATGGATAGGAGGAACGAAGCCTTAAATAATTTTTCTTTTCCACCTGTAACAGTGGGAGTCCATAGTACAAAAGTTTATTTTCTCTCTGCGTGTGTCTGCATGCAGTCAGTCTGTACACTGTACATGCATAACACCTTGTTTTCTTGTATTGCAGGCGTATTGAGGGGCTTGCATCCCTTCACAAAATATGCTGTAACCCTAACTGCTTGCACTTTGGCTGGCTGTACTGAGAGCTTGCATGCATTGAACATCTCCACTCCACAAGAAGGTAAAGTAATTTCAAAGGTCTTGACTTCCACATTTCAGTCATGAATAATAAAACAGGAGAAGAGCTAAACGCTGCAAAGCCATTTGCTGGAAAACCCCAACCTAATTTGATGACAAAGTGCATTGCCAGACCATAATTGCTCCATTTTTTGGGGGGTGCGAAAATGAATCAAACTCCATACCCTTTAATGACATGCATCTTTAATAGCTGTAATGCAGATTAATGGGCTTTTTAATTGCTGTTACATTGTTCATGCAAGAGCCTTGTCATTAATATGAAGCATCTGAAAGATTAATGAAAGCTTCCTCATTTTACTATGGCTCAGAAGTAAATCTAGAGACAGTCTGACTAAAAAGAATTGATTGTATGGCACAGTATGAAATTGAGAATCAAACGGTTGATTTCCATGGTTTCTTTTAACCACTAAACACCAGCAATAGGCAACAATTATTTCAGTGTGATGAAACTGCCAAATGCCAATTGAGTTATTTATTAATTGCTGTTTAGATTTTTCCCTTTTTTTTCCTAAACACTTTTACGTGTTGTTGTGCTCAAACTTAAAGGTTGTGAGCGTAAATTAAGGCATTCTATGCCTACATTAAGAGATAGGGCACAAAGAAAGAAAAAATGCATTCAGTTCTGACTTTAGAGTCTGAGCTGTTATGTATTGCACATCAATTACTAGAACAAATGCCCCAAAAATATCGGCGACATATCTAACTTCATTCTCAATTAAAGATAAAGTGCACATCTCCTGGTTCTGTCATTCTAAAGCCATATTAATCTAGTTAAAATAATCAGTTACTCCAAATCTACAGCAGTAGAATAATGAAGACTTTGACATGTATTTATTGGACAGTAGTTAATCTTCCATGATGTAAAGTAGTTTTCAAAATTCCCTCCCTCCCACAGGTCTTTGTTTTATCTTCTCATGTAAACTAGGTTGTAATACTGTACCAAAAAAGAAAGTAAAATTTTAGCATGAAGCCATGTGAATTTTAGCTATAATAATTAAAAGGATGCTGAAGTGTTTAACTGCTGCCAAAGCAGGTTGTTGTGCAAGGTATTGTCATGATGAGGACAGTGCTGAAGATTGCAGTCTAACATTGCTAGAACAGAGTTTTGGCATGACCATGTTAGTAACTGCCAGCAGCACCAATCAACCCCAAATCCAGTTATTGCCTCTTGGATGCTCAAGATAAACTGATTGAGATTGTCTGTTGGCGTTGTCCATTAAAGGGTGCAGCCTGTGACGGCCAAATACTTAATGGACCCTGTGATATTAAAATGAAACACATTATTTCAATATTTGTGTATTTCTGCTGTGACATAGCAATTAAAAATAAGTTGTTTATGTCCTGTTTTCTCAGCTTAGTGAATAAAGCAGAAATCCTTACCTGTCATAATGGAATGGTTTAGGCAAGAGTAGATTTTTTTTTTTTTTCCCAGAGATTGAATAAAGCCATGGGGAACATGTGTTTTATCCCTCAGAAGAATTGAACAAAAAGTCAATGCATAGAATTTCTATTTTTGGATGCTCTTGTTGCATGCTCTTAGTAACAATAAATTGGTGATACAGAAGACAGACACCATATCACACCCTCCAGCTATCCCTGTTTCCCTATTGAAACATTCATTACTTTATATTGTTTTCACATTGCCAGGCACTGCTAGTTACTGTTTTAAATTGCTAGCACAGAGCTTGTAAATTACAAGATATTTCTCCCAGACTAAGGCCTCAGCTCTGCTCCCCTTGCAGTGTTCACTGGGATTCCTTGTGCTTCTAATACATAACTCATTGGAACAGTGAAAGAACTTGATTCTTAAATTATCCATTGCTAACTTCTGGTATATTATATATATAAAATCTACATTCAACAAACATTACTAAGTGTATTGAATTATGAAAAGTTTGAAACAAGAGGTAGTGCCTGAGAATGCATCACCTGGGTTGGAATGATCGCTTTAGGAATAAAAACCATGAAAGAAGAAAAAATAAGAAATCTGTATTAAAGAAAGGACTGCACTAAAATCTTGTGCCTCTCACCTTGATCAGAGTTACCAAGGCGGAAAAATAAAATTATGGAAGAAGCATAATTATTCTCCTAAAAGCAAAGAGTATATTGCTGTCTTTCATAGAACTCTGTTTGGCTAGAAATCCTCACATAATATAGGAGACTTCTAAAAATTCTGGTATGATGCAGATATAAAATCTTTTCTGAAACTTCAGCTTTGCCAAAAATCATTCTGGTAGTAGCTTCTCATTGAAATTCTTTATTATTTGTAGAAAGACAATATAGTATAACTTTATACATTTTTTCACCAGCCCCTGAAGAAGTGCAACCACCCACAGCAATATCCTTTCCCACATTCCTGCTGATGAGTTGGAGTCCACCCAAAACACCAAATGGTATTATTACCCAATATACTTTATATATGAATGGGATACCAATTTACTCTGGAAATGGAACTAAATATGTTGTAAAAGGTGAGTTCTCTGCTAGATAGCATATCAGATGTGTATTTCATGGTTGCAATAAACAATTGCATTATTGACCCCTCCTCATTTCCGAGGAAAGAAAAACAATTCTAAAATTGTCTGGATGCACTTTAAACCCTGTTGGGTTTAATATTTTAAAGCATCTTACTCTTTGTTGGGACTCATAGAAATTAACACCACCATGGATGGTGTAGTTAAATCTTGTGTTTCTTTCATGGGATCTGAGTCATGTTTTTAATGGTTTTATAACATTTTGATCTCATACCATCCAGCTCTCAAAGCAAGTAAACTGCCAACTGTTGAAGAACTTATATACAGGTTTAATAGTTTTTCTTACTGTTCCTTAAATATTCTTATTCAGAGAGATACCACATTGCTTACCTGAATAGCCTTTAATTAATTTATTAAAAATATAACAAAGAATATGCTTTCTTCTGATAATAGTTGTGCCATGTGCCAATAGCCAAATTATATCAATACTCTTAAACTGTTTCACTGAAGTTAAGTTCCTATTACTTGGCAATACAGTGAAGTATGGTAATCTGACTCTCTATTTTAATGTAATTGATGTAATTTACAGAATTATCCAAATTACTTGTTCAGACATTATACAAACAACAACAAAAATAATAATAAAAAACAAACCAAAACAAGAAAAATTCCAACAACAACAACAAAAACCAAACAAAAACCCCCAAACAACCAAAAAAACAAAAAACATGGAGCTAAAAGTGCCATGCCACAGCATAAGCACTATTGTGGACACATCAGAATTTGTATATCTTGGCAGATACAAGAGGAAGTGAAGCATTTTATATTGGACAGCTCAGGGGGAAAAGGGTACCCAGGCCCTACTTTCTTTTTAATGTAAGGCCTTAAAATTCAAAGCCATTTCTGCATCTTGAGTCAGTATAAAACATATTTAAAAATTCATATAGTTCAAATTTCTTTGCCTTGCACAGGCCATAAGGTAGTGGTGTGGTGGGTCAGTTTTGACACTGAAAAATGAATCCAGTTAGAGAACCTCCTGAAGGCTGTTGATGATTGCTATAATAAATAGTGCACACTTTAAGTCAAACTTTTTCATTCTGTATTCAAAGGTAATGGATTTTTGGTAACCATAGTAACCTTAGTGTATTTCTGGATAAATACATGAAGTATATACATTCTGGTTTTATTTTTGAATATAAACTACCACATTATGTATTACTAATAATATGAAAAATAGGATAAAGGTTAGCATAATGACAGCTCAAACTAGTGTGCATTTTTCTTCTGCAAAAAATAAATATTTATCAAAAGTGTAGGTTCAATTAATTTCTCCCCAATCTCCCCAGTTTTCTGGTATTCTTGCAGTCCCATTTATCTTTTTTTTGCAAGATATCCATTAATCTCTCATTGCCATATCATTGCACTGTTCTTAAAATTTTTGAAGTGCAAATAGTTGTGCTTCCAATCTTACTAAAATCATTACTGAAATTTCATCATAGGTCCATCATTTAACCAAAATGTTCCTCTGCAACCTGGTTATAAATGGGCAAGTGATATAAAACATTTGAAGAAATGTTCACCGTTATGTTGGTTGGTTGGTTTAGATTCATGTCTGCTTGCAGTCTGAATTATAGCCAAAATGAATGCTTATTGATAGAAATTATGGTCAAGTAACTTCTGTAATTCTTCTTTGAAAAGATAGAAAAGCATAAGTCTTCTATCCTTAAATCTTGAGTCATATGTTAGAATACATGCAGCTGAAGTAGTCAGACAAAATTTCATCTGGTTCACAAGTTTCCTAGAGAAGCTCTTGTTGCTTTTATGTTGAAGTTATTTATTTGTATTTTACTAGAAATTTGTATATTTTTGATCCTATTGAACATTTCATGACTTTGGATTCAATTAACCTAAGGCATGGATCTAAAGAAAACACAAAGTCCTAACTTATTCCAAAGAGAAGGCTGGATCAGATTATGTTACCATAAGCCACAAGACCCACTCTTTTATATGTGGTGTGGAGATCAGTCTGTTTACTTTGGATCCATTTTTTTGTAGCTGCCAGTTTCTCCTTCTGCCTGAGGGAGAAATGGCAATGTGAGCCAGCAGGCTGGGATTTGGGTCACTAGAAATCCCCAGTCCTTTTGAATTGGGTTTATTCAAGATCATGCTTAGATTTACATATATCTTTAATTTGACCTGATTTTGCTTCCTTTCAGAACCCAAAATTTTCCACTTTGTAGGCTAGATTTAAAAGCGGTATAACATGATCTTCTTATTTACTTCCCCAAGGGCTACAGTTTTGGTAGCTGGAGCTTTGGTTTTGGAGTATTGTGTTTTACATGTCTTGACTTTTTCTGTGTAATTATCCTTTTGTTTTCAACATTTATGCTAGTGGTGTTGCTGACTTATCACCACAAAATATATACTGTTGACCCTAAACAGAGAGATAAAGTTCATTGTCTCCAACATCTGCTTCCTATTTACTCACCAAAATAATTTCCCTCATTTAGGAACTATATTACTTAGTTCCTGGTCAGTAGTCAGGAACCAGAAAAGTTCCTGACTACTGGCCAGGATGCCAGTCAGTATACCACAAAGTCATAGATTTTTTTCTGTGTTTTTGAAGTGCTGTATCTATTGAAATGTGATGGTTTTCTAAGCCTTTCTTTTTAAGAAGGCATAAATTCTGTTTAAAAATTAGTACTTCACTGGCTTTCATTTCAAACCATAGAAATTGCAATCAGTTTAGGCTAATCAATCCATAACTTGAGGAGGGATATGTTTTCTCAACACCATAATGGCAAATATATTGTTAGATTAATTTCTGATCTTGACAGTTGTTGAGGGCTTGAAATACTCATTGATTTTCATGGAAATTCAAGTGTTTGTTTCCTCTAGAGGGCTGAGCTGTAATTAAAAAGGAAACCCTTTAAAAGCACATATGGCAAATGTACACTTTACCACATTGAAAAAGGAGACCCATTAGGCATCCATCATCCATTAGTGCCTTTAAATATTTCCCCCATATTGACAAATTTGGTTTCTGTGTTGCAAGTAATAAAACACTGAAAGGAGCCAGCCCCTCTACCACAACACCTGTATTAACTGTCTGCCTATGATTTTTCTGCCTCCCACCTTTATGCATTTGCTTTATGTGGTGTATGTTTACTTGCTCATGCAATCTGGTTTATATTTCACGTTCTATATTCCAGTGAAAGCCTAATCTCTCCAAGGGATGAGCCTGGAGGAAATAGTCCCAGATTGCAGGTTGAACTTCAGCTGTGTGAATCCATGCCCCTGTATTTATGCTTTCAGTTGCTCTGTGTGTGGGTGCAGAAGCTCCTGTAACCAAGACCATCATCTGCAGC
Source organism: Passer domesticus (assembly GCF_036417665.1). Lineage (NCBI taxonomy): Eukaryota > Metazoa > Chordata > Aves > Passeriformes > Passeridae > Passer > Passer domesticus. Next base: position 88,746,909 of record NC_087476.1, read on the forward strand.
TCAGGAGAGTAGTTGCAATAGGGTTCTGCTCCCCAGACCTTCGGACCTTATGTTCTGTAGATGACTAGCAGCTGTGAGGAGCTGGAGAAGCTTGTACAATATCTTCAGAGCTCTTAACATATTGCTCTTAAAAAGGCTTTTTACTTTTTGGAAAATTTGAGCTGGTTTTCCCTGGCAACAGGAAACCATTCTTTTCATTCAAGCACTCATAGTCAAAACCAAAGTTTCTACTTTGAAACATGGAGAATTATTAATGTAATTATTTTAAAGGTATTTTTGAATTTATGCAAGGTATCTCTTCTTGTCTTCTCTTATGTTTAAATTAGTCTCAGAAATTTCCTACCTGCCTTAGATGAAAGGGGCAACAGGGTGGGTTTTATCCTGAAAAGCACTAGACTTTAGTGGTCTGAGCTGGTGGTGCCAATACCACCAGCAGAAGGGTGGTCTAATACATGCAAAATGTTGTAACATAAGCAGAGATGATCAGATGTGACCCAAGCATCCAGTTTGTTTGGATTGTTTTTGGGAAACCTTATTGATGTGAAGAAACTTTAGAAAAAACGTTAGAGCAAATAGTTCCTGTATTCTTAAAAGCTGAACATTTGATAGACTGAGAAATGGTGTTCATTGTCTAACATGTTTACAGAGGGAAATTACTTTGTGGATACATTAGAAAACAAAACAAGACAAAAGAGTATGAATCTATCTTTGCTCTGAGCTTGGTATTGAGGATGTATGTCTGCATTTTCTGCAGCACTAGGTACTTGACAATGTTAACAAATTGTGTTCATATAATTTTCCTAGCAGAATCTAATGGTTCTCATCATGAATCTTTAAAAGGAAGATATTCTTATTAAGACTCAGCTGTATGAAACTTATTTTTCTCTGCCAACCTGAAAGAAGTGTTTCCAGTTTTTCAGGAAAGAAATCATGTCACCTATGTTACAAGGGCAGACCCTCAACTGAGTTAAATGAGTATAGAATTATCCAAAATTGCATGTCCAGGAGTTTAGAAAAAATGTGACAGAGTACTTTGTACCAGGTTTGTGGGCAAAATATTAAGGAGAACCTTGGAAAAGGTGAGAAAGAGCTGTCTTCACAATTTTTTTTCCTAAGAGCATGAGCTAAGTTTTAGTTTATTCAAATTGTTATTTGACCTGATTGTGGAAAGGCTGATCTCACAAAACCAGGTTAGAATGGCAGCCTTGTTTTATTGCAAGGAAGAGACAGATGTTTGACGCCTGTTCAATCAGGGCTTAACATGTTGAACTTAAAAAATTGGAGAATCCCAAATCAGTACCTGTATATTTTATCTTGCTCTAATCCAGTAGTGATTACAGTACACATCATGCACAGCCATGTGCAATCACTACATTTTACAGAAAAGTTTTTGGTCCTCTATACCCCAGGAATGCTATTGCTTATTTTAAATGAGAGCTCATGATAATAAAAGCAGAATCCATCATAATATCAGTATTGCACTGATTGTGAAGTGAAACAATTTGAGCAAGAAAATTCACAGTGTTGCATGTAGAAGATAATTGCAGTAAGATGTATCACTGCAAGAGGCTGAACCACTCAGAAGAAAATCCTTATCTTATTTCTAGGTTCTTTTGGTTGCTTTTCACAGTTTTCAGCTATAGCCATGTTTAAGAACAACAGTTTCTAATCCTAGGGATTTGCCTTCCTTTGTTTTAGGTCCTGCTGAAGGATGACAGGCAGATTTTGCCTTAAAGGACAAACAATAGAGAAATTTTGTAGTCCTCTGGTATGAGTTTATTTTCCATCTTCCAGGTGGCAGTGAAATACTTATAACTACTAAATATAATCAGTCTGTTCTTTCACTACAGGTTTTTGAAAGAGTTGTTTGCTATCAAATACAATGTTAGTGCTGGATTTATAGATATTATAACCCTGAATGTCACAATTCCTCATTTCTTTGTGAAACAGATTTCTTTAGTGCCATGGTGAGCAATAAAAGTCAGTCTTCACTTCTTTGAAGTTAGAATTGGTTATCTGAAACATCTTGCATGTGACCCAATGATATGTGGCCCAGTGTCTCACCCTTATTTTAAGGTCTTGCACTACTGTGCAACAGTGCCAGGCCAAAACCTTGCAACATGTGCAGCTGGTAAGTCATACAGGATGGCTTGTGAGAATGCCTGCTGCTCTAGGCTTTATTGTGACCCTGGCATGCATTTAAGTGAACATCTAGAGGTGCACCTGGCACTAGAGGGCAGGGTACACCAGCCTTACAGGTGTAAGGCTGCCTTCCTCTGAAAGTTCTAGGCCTGTAAGAAGGCACATTTGATACACCTGAAGTGGCAACACTGACATTGCCGGTGACCGGTGCTGTCGTAATTAATTCCACAGACCCAGAATGCAGATTCAGCAGGCACGAAACCAAAGGGCAAATGGGCTGTCTGAGCCCGGCGTTCCGCTATTTCAAACTCAGACAGAGAGATCTGGTGCGCTCGTTGGACTTAATAATACACATCTGGGGAATTTAGAGGGGAGGGGGGCAGGGGAAGGGGAAGGGTAAAAGCATTATGTTTATTTGTAGCAGCTCTGTTGTATCATTTTCTATTGCAGTGCATTAGTGCAGTGTTAAATAAAATCTGCTTATTTAAAATCCTTTTAAATAGTGTTTAAATATTTCCTGCTGATACAATCTGCTAAAGTAGTTATCCTTGCTGCAGATTTCAGTTAACCTTGTCGCAGATATTAAGCCTGAAGCTACACAGACTTTTAGGGACCTTGATTATAGAGCAAAACCTAATGGTGTCATTATAAAACCACAGCTGGACAAGCTTCTGGAGTCCTTGTCCTTTGATCAGATTTGGGTAACACAGCAAGCCAGGAGAGGACTCACGCTAACCCTGATGGAATTGCTGAGCTCTCAGGTTACTTGAGTACCACTTTCTAAAAATTAAAATGCAACACAAATTATAAAATGAGAGTGACTGGGACCTTCCAATCTTCCGCAGGTACCAAAGTGAACTGGAGCAAAATAGCTTCTCCAGAGCTAATCGCTGTAGAACAGGGAGAGTGTTTATTCTATCCTTTCCCTTCTGGCATATAAGAATTATTTTGGCTATGGGCTCTGTTTTCTAAACAAAGAGAAGAAAAACATTGATTTCTTGGCTTGTCTAGATTCCACGATAAGAAATTAAGCCCCTAAAAATGTAAAAAACCCAGATTTTTTTTTCTGTGATAGTACTTCAAAATATTTGCCAGAATTAGGCATCTGTAAGCTTTTTGTTCTGGATTTTTTCCTTCAATATCTAGGTTGGTAAGCATATTTAAAGATGCTGAAATACATTCAGAAGAAAATGTCTACTGAGAAGAACACATTTAAATGAAGAGTTCATTGAGTTCAATTTGTAAAATGTGAATTTACAGCCTTACAGCCCTTTTTTTTTTTTTTTTTAAATCCATCAGCAGAGCTTACTTCTTAATGTCCACATATAATTGTCTTGTAGGTGTTCTGCACTGGCATGTGGATTTGTAGGCCTTCTCCAAGACACCCTCTTTGCAGTTAGATAGCAAATTCTTATTTTGCTACTTTCTGAGATCAAATTCTTGTACCATTGTGTGCATGAACCTCTCTTTGCGTAAACTGGCCAAATCTTGTCTGCTTTGCTCTTGGATTGTTCTGAAGGGCTAATCTACTTCTCTGCATTTTGGCTTTAGTCAGTAAGAGCTTCACATCAAGTGTCATAGTTTATCTTTCTGAGCTGTTGTCTCCTAGTGACCACTTTTTGTTACTAAATATAATGACAACTCTTTAAGATTTGCAAGAACTAGGATATGCTTTCTTGGCCATGGTGTGCTTATAGCCTGAAGTACTTTTTGTGGGATCTTATTTTTACAGTATGCCTGGTAATTATGGTTTTCCTGAAGCTGGTAAAACAAAATGGTGGCTTCTGTTCCGGTTTTCATTTTTCTGATAAAATGGACACATAGGCTTATTGTTTAAATCAAGTTTTCATCCAGTCACAATTTCATTAAGTGCTTTAGAAAACATCAGAAACCGTGCAAGGTTTTGTGTTGCAATTATAAGTAATGTATTGATCGATCAAGAAAAGATTTTTTTTTTTTTTTGCCAGTATCATCCTGAGATACTTGGTAAGTGATTTATGCTTAGTTTCAGGTAATGCTGGACTCAGGTAAATAAAGATATGACACCTCTTGCACAGATGGACTAAGCCCAAAGTTGCTGTTTCTGCTTGAATCTCAAGGTATCCATTTTTAAGGACACACCTCACTTAGCCATAACTTAATAGGCTTGGATAGAATGGGGCAGCCTTCTTGATATTTCCAGCTGCATAATGAAACTTCTATCTGAGCTTTTCCTTATGTCCTAGAAAAGATACTCATAGTTCTCCTGATTAATTTAGGAACATTTGGTCTCCTGAACTGCTAAACAGTTGATGAATATTTAATTTGAAATGGATATTTTATTCCATGCTTCTGCATTACAAATTGTGTTGGTTTGTCAGCTGTGATAATTTGACAGAGCAGTACATGTATTCTTCATTGGCTAGTGCTAGACACAGACCCTTCTCTCTGTACCTGGTATATCCCAACATTCTTTTAACCTTGGAATATTGATAAATTGTGATAATTTGTACAGGCAGGTAACAATACAGCAGAACTTCTAGGTGGGTTTCCCCTTTCCTTTGGTTTTACTAAATCCATGACCATGAAGGTCATTTAACATTGCTGAAATATTTTCTGCACATTATTTATTGAAAAAAAACAGAAAGCTGTAAGGTAACAAATTTATGGAAAGGGCAATCCTTGATTCTTGCACGTGTTTTGGACTTACAATTTCAATAAGTCTGAGAAACTTCCTTAGAACTTCCATTTCTAAGATACTTCACCAATTAATGTTAAGTCCAGACTTTTCTGAATGTTTCCCATCTTGCATGAGTCTTGTCTTGTGTGTGAACAAGACTGTGTGTTATCAGACCATAAAATAGTTGGATGTAAGTTTGATTAAAAAAATATATTTGGTGGTTTGTACAATTGGAGTATTCATGTATTTTCGAAATCTCCTCTTAAGTTATGTGGAAGCATATGAAAGGAAAGGATCTTGTCCCAAAAACCATGGGAGGCATTCTAGGATATTTCCTTTCCTGTTATCACTGCCAGCAATGTAATTTAGGCTTCTACACTGATTGCTTAAATTGTTTACATAAAGCTTAATAGCCTTTTTTAGCCAGAACTGAACTCCATCATTCTTTTCACTAGTCTTCCATGGAATATGTTTTTTTATGATGATTTATTTCTGATTGAAGCATTTTACATAGATTGTAGTTGGGCTCTGAAAAGTGGTGGGGATTTTCCTCTTTTTATTTCTTTCATTTCCATGGTTTTTATTGTATAAATAGAGTGACACATTAAAGCGATGGGTTACCAGGAAATTAACTAGTGGGAAAGAATATTCAAGTGAGCATAAAGCTAAAGATGTAAGAAGAGCTTCAGATTAGTGTGCTTTAAGTAAGGCTTAGACTTGTGGTCCTAAGATGAATAGAAATGTGAGTGATAAACATTGTTATTTCTGTGTTGGTTGCTTTGGACGTGCCAGGTTCCATGATTGCAGAGGTACATTTAAGTAATGGTTACAGTCTGCATATCTTGATTTCTTTTTTTATTAGGGTATTCTGGATCCTTGTGTCTCACCTATCCAGGATCATTGGCTAGACAGGGGGAGTTCACACAAAGGATGCATAAGTGACATTTTCAGTCTATTCTAGGAGAAATGCTGAAAATTAAGGAAATTATCAGTTATAGAAAGTTACCCATGTTGATGCTGTATGTCAGTAGCTTCCTCTTGAAAGCTGAATTTCATATCAACTTCAGCTTTAGAGATATTTATGATCACTTAATTTTAATAGTGCTAGTAATTTTTTTGTTCTGATCAAGGAACAAAAATTGAATCCAATTGACAAGAATTTTTAAATATCATGAGCTGGCATGCTAGCCTTTTCATCAGCTCAAGAATGTTAGATTAAACATTTCAACTAATGTGTTTTGAATGTTTCGAGATATGACTCTTGGGATTTAATATCTTTGTTGCAATGTCACCTAACAATTTTTAAGCTGTTAAATTGTACTGGGAATTAAAATACATGTGCAATTTAAGTCTTTCTCCTATGTTTACAGGCAGAGAAAATTGCAGAGAAAGCTTGTCAAGTAAAACTAAAAACAGAGTGAGATACACTGAATAGATAAAAAGATTAATAAATTAGAAATATTAGCATAAAAAAGGTACAAGTCTTGGCTTAAATATGAAAAGAAGTTGTGTGGCAGAGATCAAGGCAAAATAAACAACTGGTAAATAGAGCTAGAAAATAATTTAAAATATTTGCATGCAGTAAAAAGGAAAAATCCAGGTAGATAAATAGTCTAAGTTCAAAACAGCTGAGAGAAATTACAAGGAAACTTCTTCATCAAAGAGCCTGTCCTTAGTGATGCTTCTTTGGGATTTACATGAATCAAAACTGTAGTGCTGCAGCCAGAGAACCAAAAAACAGTAAAGCAGCTAGACTGAAATAGATCTTTGTTTCTAGACCTAATCACTAGGTAACATAGTTTTTGGAGGTAGCACTGCTGTGGGGAAAAGCCACAGTTTTGGCAAAATCTTGGCCTTAATATGCTATCTTAAAAATTGTGGTCACAACAGGTACTTTCAGGCTTCAGCAGAGAAGCTGAGGATGTGAATCAATGTAGAGATTAGTCTGTTCCTCCAGGAGGTCCTACTAGAGCAGCAGTATGTCATGTTAGTTGTAAATCATAGAATGGCCTGAGTGGGAAGGGACCTTTAAGATCATCTTATTCAAACCCCCTGCCATGGGCAGGTACACCTTCCACTAGACCAGGTTGCTCAGAGCCCCATCCAACCTGGCCTTGAACACTCCCAGAGAAGGAGCAGCCACAACTTCTGTGGGCAACCTGTTCTAGTGCCTCAGCCACCCTCAGAGTAAAGAGCTTCCTCTTAAAAATCTAATCTAAACTGACTCACTTCCAGTTTGAATCCATTCCCCCTTGTCACTATGTGCTCTCTGTCTTTCTGCAGGCTTCCTTCAGGTACTGGAAGGCTTCAATTAGATCACCCCAAATCCTTCTATTTTCAGGCTGAACGATCTCAATTCTCTTAGCCTTTGCTCATAAATGAGGTGCCCCATCCCCCTAATCAATTTGGTGGCTCTGCTTTGGACCTGCTCCAACAGACAGTGCTAGGAAAGCATAGGGAAGTTTCAGTTGCAAATCATATGTTATCTTAGTTGTGTCCCTGAGTTTCACAAGAAAACTCATAAAGATGATACCAATAATGTAACATAATGTGGACATATACCCAGCACTGACTACTAATGTAGTGTCAGTTGTTCTGCAAGAAAGAAGTAGTAATTATAAAACCTAAATAACCTATCCTGAAAAAGAAAAATCAAAATTGTGAAACAGCAGGACTAAACAATATAGTGAGTTCTACACAGACAAGACTGGAGCAGGGAGTGGGGTGGGGTGGGGTGAAATACAAAAGCCTCTTAAGGGTTTGCCAGTTGTGAATTATGCATCTCACTCTCACTAGTAGGCGTAAATTTATAATTCTAATCTGTTCTTATTACTTATTTATAGCATGCAGCAGAATGTAAATTCTATGCCTCCTTTGTAGAGGCTTAACATGCTGGTTAAGGTATGCAGATATTTCAATGAGCCTACATAGACAACTTTCTGGGCATAACACCCTGTTGCCAATTAAAAGGCATAAACTTCAAGCAATAAATTTAGCTAGCTCTCCCCTCCCATTAACAGGAGGAACACAGACATCATGTAAGAAATAACGTATGGGATCAACAGATAATAAGAAGAACATTCATCTTGAAATAAACTACTCTGCATTATTATTATTTATGATAGTTACTGTTGTTAATAAAGTACATGTGGGACAGAGGAAAAGCCTGCAACAGCCACTGAATTTATGAGACCAGGGACAGATGCAAGCTCTTCCTTTTATATTGCTGGCACTGATCGATTTGTATTTTTCCCTGATGATGGTTTATGCCATTATAACTGTTTTGTGGCTCCTTACTATTGACTTATGGTTGCAAAGCACTTCACAAATGAGAGCAAGCTTCTGGACATTATATCCTAATCTGCACATCCTATAGATATGCCATAATACAGAGCAGCTGACTGCACCACCTGTGATCTGTGCACCCACAAACATGATTTATTCTGGTAATCCCAGTTTAATGCATCACATCAGATTGTGTCAGTTATGTTATCTGATGGCATTACTGACACTACACGCCATAACTGGGTAGTGCAACATGTCAAGTTGAAAAAAACTTTGGGCTTTTCTTTTTTTCCCCTTTGTTTTTGTGTGTGTTTTGAAAGTAAATATGAAATTAAATGAAACAAAAAAAAAAAACAAACAAAAAACCCAAACAAAAAAACCCCAAACCAAAACAACAACAACAAAAAACCCCAAAAACCCCCAAAAAACAAAAAAACACCAAAACAAAACAAAAAAAAGGTATCCAAATAATTTTGCCCAATCACATATTGACCATATTAATGACTCTGTAGCTTGGGCTGCTTGTTCTATTAAGGAGAGAGAAGAGCAGATAAAAATACAGTGTGTTTTACTGTGCTGCTTATTTTGTGGTCAGGGAAAACTAGCTCAGCTTTTGTAGTCTTGCAACAGATTTAACTTGCTATAAATTGTCTTGTTTAGGAGCAGTGCTCAGAAGCTGAGTCCTCCCACTATCCTTGTTCCAGCACTCCAGTAATGTTTTGGCAAACTCCTTTATCCTCTGACTATAATTCAGGAGTACAGAGCTGTTCTGGTCCTAGAAAGGTGATGCTATCTCTTCTACAGAAACTCTTAAATCACATGATGGCTTGCCTGGATGGTGAGAATTGTTCCTTAATCATCTCACATGCCTGGGTCTTTACAAAATGGTGAAAAAAGTTACTCACCATGGGTGTAAAATGCAGAAATTGCTAAATAAAACGCACAACCTAGAAATTATTAATTTAATCAACCTGTAGATGATGGCCTTGTTGTAGTTTTATTGTTTAAGTTGCAATTTCTAGTGTTGAGTGTACATTCTCAAGCTTCTGCTTGTTTAATGAACTGGCTTTTGTTGGTTAAGACTTTTTTTGGCATTAAAATGGTATTTTGTAATTTAGTATGCATATTAAATTATAGTAAGAAAAATATACAAATACAATGGTCTAAGTTTTGTCAAAATATTTATTTTAGAAATTAATTTATTTGATCCCATCCCTCTTTTTCTTTGCTTGGCAGAAAAAACTTATGTAAAATTAAATACAGCGTTAGAGAGTCCAAAGTTGTCTCAGATACAGAAAGAGAAGTATAGAAATCTTGTAGGAATGTTGTGCAGATTTGCAAAGTATAGTGATGCTTACATAAGAAATTTTAAAAATATTATATTGATACTTAATATTTCTCCCCTCAAGTCTGATTTGCAAAGATAACCTTGAATCATCTTGTGAGCAGTACTAGATGTGCCACAATTTTAGGTGGGGTGAGTGTCTCTGAAAATTCCACTTTCTGAATTTATTGCAAGTCCTTTTTCCCTCCCTTCCTCCACCCACCCCCCCTTCTATTATTGAAAGGGAATTCAAGTGAACAGAGCATCCTAATTGCTTTTCTATGTAGTACTTACTATCCTATACCCCTCTGTGTCTTCTTTGTTTCCTTCTCTGAGGTTCTTTCTTTGTAGCCTCTCTTCCTAAGAAAGTGTTTGTAAGTCTCTGCTCTCTCACTGCTGTTCTCCAGACAGACTTTATTTCTGCACTCTGTAATATATGCTGCTCCAGATGAGACTGCACTATTGATTTATATAAAATGGGTAGTAATAGTTGCTGTTGCTTACCATATATTCATCTATAACCACATCTCACTTGCCCCAGCGACACATTTGCATGTGCTCTTCTGTGGGTGTAAAAGTGGCAGCCTGTCACTTCATACAGTTACCTCAGCACCAAATGTTAGGTAGGTCTGAATTTTGTTTCTCCCACTGCAGCAAGATTGGAATTACTTGGGAATACAGGATGTACTTCTGCTGGTGAGCCAAAGGGTTCTTGGTCATACTAATGTGAATCCAGAGTAGTTCCATTTTTACAAACGCAGGTATCTGAGTTTCAAATTTGCAATGTATTTGCCTACTGCAAATATATTTTCCAGTTGTGAATATAAAGCTGAAGTAATACAGAGGTAAAATGGTCAAACCACGCTTTTTTCCTTTTTCACTTTTTGGGCTAAACATTGACTGAGACATTATGGTTCTTATGATTTATACTAGCAACTCATCTCTATTTAAGCTGGAATAAGAAATTCTGTGAATGGATTGGAAGCATTTGTGAAAGGAAATTTTCATTTAAATCTTAAAATCTTCATTCCTTATGATGTGTAAAGAAATGAAGAAGAGGGACATCAAACTAAGATAGTGTTATTGACAACAACTACTTCTCTGCATGTGCCTGGTAAAAATTAATGTGATTTGTCTTCTTTCTGATTTTTCCCCCTCTGACCTTCAAACTCATTTTATTTGTCCAGCTTTTATACTTGGAGTAAACAAGGGAGACAGTGAATGGTTTTAATTATAGTCAGCAAAGAAGTAACTTGGAAGGTTACTTCAGGAGGTTCATTTGATACTGAATGTTTGCACTGGCGGACTGGCTCTGTGTCATTTTGGCAGCAAGAGAAGCTTTCAAAAAACCTTCCAAAATAATGCCTCCATATTTTTCTGATGGTGACTAATGCTGATGGGTCAGAGGAAAACACATCAGGGATGTTATGGGAAGGAGGAGTCCAAGGAGCACTGTGATTCTTCTGTGGAAGGTGACATGACATGTCCTTAGAGTCACAAAGCAATTTAGGTGGAAGTGCTAAAGTCTGAAGAGAAGTTTAAATGTTCTTCTCGAATGTGTCCCATCTGCTTTTTCTAAACCATGTGATGTGGGGCAATTCACATGATTTGAGTTTTCTTCAGCTGAACACCTTTGGGATTTCAAGCTAGTGTGTCCTAATTGGGGAGTAAGAACAGCCTGGAAAATGTTTCCATAGTAGCTATCTCAGGGATATAGCTTTAAAACAAAAGACTGGAATCCTTGCTCTCCAGCTTTTACAATGAGATATGAATAATGGGCATAGGAATAATATGTAAATAAAAAATGCATACCTGTCTAAGGAAGGTTAAAATTAAAACAGTTTTAGTAAAATAGAAGGGAACAATGAAACCCATTAATCAGGAATGGATGTTTATGTGGCCTTGTGAATTGGTCAGGATGAAACCTAACTTTTGCGGAATACGTTTTGGCTCAAAGAAGTATGAGACTTTGGGACAATAAACGGCAAAAAGTTTTACTGTGCAACAATTAAGGGTGTAAGACCATAACCAAGAGACACTGTTACTAAATGTGAAGGCAAATAAACTTGATAATCTTTGCTGTTAAAATGTAATTATCTTTAAAGGCCTTAATGTGCTTTGGAGTTGTCCATTTTCTAAAAGCAGAACCATTTTCAAGCATTTTAAATCTTTAGTAATTTCTTAAAATCATTACAAACTGAAATGATGAAAGATCCCTTTTGTTTCATATTTGTGCCAAAGTGTTTTTCTTCTGAATAGAACTCTTTTACACAATCTAATACATAACTGTTATGTTTTCATGCCCCTCTATGTTAAATGGTTTTGTGCTATGCTCTTTATTTCCCAAGACGGGACCTGGAAGTTCCCTGAATTGTTCTGAAGTGCATAAATCTCAAAAGGAATGAGGATTTTATATAATAGCCTGGGTTGGAAGGGACCTGCTGTGGACAGGGTCACCTTTCACTAGAGCAAGTTGCTCACAGCTCTGTCCAGCCTGGCTTTTCAGCACTTCAGGACTTGGGTATCCACAACTTCTTTGAGCAATCAGTTCCAGTGTCTCAGCACCCTTCCAGTAAAGAATTTTTTCCTTTATAAGTAATTTGGAAAACCAGTGATATTTACTGCTGAACAAATAGTTTCTAAAACACATCAGCATTTGTTGGCGAGCTGGAAGCCAAGTTATTTTGTCCATGTGCCATTGTGTCAAAGTCTTTGCTGTTTTTCTTAGAGCAGAACAACAGCTTTTGGTGCTTCCTGAAAAGAATTATTTGCGATCCTGGGTTTACTTGTTGCTTGTATTACTTGCATTTGTTTTTAATGGCTTCACAAAATTATTTAAATTTTGTCACTCTGCAACATTACCGAATCACATAATCATTTTTAGTTATTAATAAATATGTTAGAATTTGCTGCTGTCTTGAAAGATAGATGTTTTCTTCAATTAAAGGGCCAGTTGTACATGTGGAAGGCCATCCATTGCCAATTTACGCCATTAGATACATGAGCACTTCCTTTGTCTTGATTGAGTTGCCTGAAATACCTAAGGAGTGTCATTTGTGACACGTTGTTTTTTTCTGAAATATTTTCCGAGAAGTGATGAGTGTGGTGTGGGGTTTGCAAATCTATGAAATGATGCAGCATTAGTATTATACCCTTCCAGAGAAAGTTGTATATTAGTGATGGCTCTTTGAGAGTCAATATAATTAAGTGATTGGTGCTTTATAAATAGAAGAGCATATACTGTACTAAAAGTTGAATAGGAGTTGTTGCTTGCTTCCAGGAAATGGTGGAAGGCAGAGAAGTACTAGTGATGTCTGATGGAGCAAGCCTGATAATGTGATCTTGACACTTAGTATATGAATTAGATGTTTGGGATTTTTTGGTGGTGTACAAAATCAGAAGGGGACATGGTTGTATTTGCTGGTGAAGATTTATGGTCCCAAGGATTTTATCTTCTAATTAAATATTAAGTTACTATGAATTAATATAACAGATTGTGGGAAAAAAGGATGAGAGAACAGAGTAAGGAGGTGAGTAATGAGCTGAAGTGTTTGTATAGTGTACCTACATAAACTATGTGGTGATTGGAATTCTTTGGCAGTTTTTCATGTTCGAACTCTCTCAGCAGGTTTTTGTTGTTGTGCTGCTAACAATCCCTTGCTACAATTTTGGTAGATAATTTTCCTTTGAATATAGCAATAGGATAACTACTGTCTCAATTATTTTCCTGAGAAACCATGGGAGGTTCCTTGCCCAAGTCATATGAATGCTTACCAAGGCAGCACGTTGTCATTTCTGGTCCTTACAGTAGCTGCCTGAAACAAGGGAGAGTGGAAATAGGGAGGAAGAGGGGAACAAGAAGGGTGTGTGGCTCTCTTGCAGTAAATCTGAGTATAATAAGAGTGTTAAGATAGTTACAGATCAAATAAAATATTGCAGCTATTACTACTGTGTTATTTTTGAATATGTATATTTTTTGTCCCATTCTGACAACTAAATGGGAAAGCTTATGTTTTGTTAAATCTTTCATTTCAGTTGGGTTTTTGTTTTTGGGGTTTTTCTGACTGTACCAATTATGTTTTTATACTTTTTTTTAGTAACATCTCTCAAATCCCATGCTAAAAGTGGCACTGTAGTGTTGCATATTATCTTTCAATGACTACCCATTAAATTTGATCAAAGCAAGTGAGTGTTCTTATTGACCATGCAAACGGGGTCATTCTTTATTCTTTCTGTCTCATGCATCGATTGTGCTCTCAGGACTTATGCAGGTAGTTATTAGAAACTGGAGGGATACCAACCACTATAGTTGGTTAGTGTGGGAAGTTCCAACCACCCCACATATCTAATAATTGTAGTGGTATGCAAATATTGATTTTACTACAGTTCAGAATTCTCTTGCTGATGTGTGAGTTAGAAAATTATTTAGTTTTTTTGTGTTGCCTCTGAGGTCAGAGAGATAAAAAGGCAGGTTGATCCTTCCTCTCCCTCTGCTCCACCTTTTTCTTTGGGGAAAGTAAGTAATGGGTTTAAAACAGATATGTGGGATTTTATTTTAGTTTTCATCCTTTGTTCTGTTTTATCACAAAAAATGCAAAATTATTTTTCTGTCTACCTTCCACTTTAATAAGATGACTTGAGGGAATCCTGAACCCTCAAAAAAGGATATTTTTATTTCTCTTTTTGTGCTTTTTGGTCTTCTGAGTCTAGAAATTAGAACAGAACCAAATCCTGAATTTAGGGTTTATTTCATCAGTGAAGTTCTGTAATTTCTAGGCTTAGCTTTATATTGGTAAGAAATAAGTGTTTTCAGTGAGTAGTAATTGGAATACTGGAATAAGAAATATTTCGTCTTTAAATTAAAATCAGGTAACTGGAATTATGGAACAGATTGTGATATAACCTGATCAAGCAAATTTTTAAGAAAAAAAATTCAGGTTTTGCTGTGGGTTTAAATGGAGTAATTGCGTCCTTACTGAGTTGGTCTTGTAAATTGAGATCAATGAAATTCATCCAGCAACAACATAAAATCAATTGTAAAATAACAAATAATTCACACCCTATATTGTAAATTATACTTTGTTTGACATTAGTCACTGCATTTTCCATGCACTGGGGTGCATTTTCTTTTAACACATTTCCACATAATGCTTGTGGATCTGTTTCTAATGTGTTTGAGAGCGATCTGTTTTTCATGTCCACAATTGCCTACATTTGATCTTATGCAAATTATGCAATCAAGCAAATAGAAAGCAAGGCATTGTTGCTAGAAGACCTTGACAAACAGTGGCTTTGTAGTTTTAAGAACCTCCTCCCTCTTTCAAATTCATGTTTGAATCCAGTGATCCATTATGAAACACTTTGAACTTGAAATAGGAAAATATCTCCCAAATTAGGTTGTATTGAATAATTATAGTGATTATGATGTAATATGATTTTATTGTTCAGTTTGTCAGTTTCTGCTTCTAACCTCTTAGAAATATTGCCTTCCCTATATTTGCTGGCTCATCCAAACTTTGAAGTCTATGGAGAGATTTTAATGATGGCAAAGCTCCTACCTTGAATGACATTGCTAAGCTTTGAATTTCTTTGTTTTCTTCTCCTGCTTACACAAACGAAAATTTTCTTTTTAGCCTTTATCCTACCTAAATCTTTGAGATTCCATTGAATCTTTCTATTTAGTAGTAAAAAATACTTTGGTGTTAGTAAATCAAGATAAGCAATAAAGATTTTCTTTTGAATCTGGTGACATACTGCTTTTTAAATATATTTTATTTTTCAGCTATTTTTAAAACTCTCTTATCCTTTCCTCCCCTTTCAGTATGTTTATCATCTGATCTCAAATGATCTCTATGCTCATATGTGCTGTATTTCCATTCCTTGCTGTTATTTTTTTTAAACCTTACATGTTTCCCTGTCTTTTCTTGCTTTTTCCATTATTGGTACAGAGACACATAAGGTACCTTGTAGTCAGTTGTTTTTTCAAGGAGGAAAATAAAGCATTTCCCCATCTTCCATTCTCTTACTCTTCAAAAAATTTCTAACCTCTTCAAATTACACAAGGTATTTCAACAAATGTATGCCTGCCAGTAATCTCATCAGCTACAGTCTGCATCAAACCCCACACTTACAGGGAAAAGAGTGCTCCACCACAAACAAATGGAAAAGGAGAAATCAACTTTTTCTTTTCCCTTCCCTTGGGTTATATTCACTCTTCTTGGTGAAGCCCTACCACATATTTTCAACTTTGAGAGAAGAATGCATAATCAATATCCAGGAGGTTATGAATTATACAGATTCCATTAATTGCTTTCATCTATTCATTTTAGGATTGCTGAAAGTAAAATCCTTCTGGTCACTTGTTTGCCCACCCACAACATGGAATATGTAATACTTGTGTCACAGACTTTGAGCTCCATCTGCATTTTCTGTGGCTTCTCTTATGGCAGCTGCAGAGAATAAGGGACCCAGGAAGGTGTACAATAATGAAAGCAATGCAGCCAGTGCAGTACACGGAGTTTCTCTGCATGCTGAGCCAGCTTGAGCACCTGCTCTGGAGTGTGCTTTCCCCCTCTCACTGACTTAAGCACTGCTTAACCCTGGTAGAATCAGTCCCATTATGTTGATTAAACATGTCACTGTTATAGGCATTCACTTGATGATTTTTTTAGCGGCAGCATTTTTTTTTTTAACTCACACTTTGCCATGTGCTCCATGGAACAATAACACTGTGTGATACAGTATTTTCAATAAAAATGCACAAGTTCATTCTCTCCTTACACAGAGTGGAGCAAATCAGAAGTTTCATTCCTGCAGGGACTGAAGGTGTTATATGAGTGGAAAACTAATGAGGGAGAAGTTGGGTCTGCAACAGTTTTGCTTTGGTGATGTCTTTGTCATCCAACCAGAATTCTTAAATTTGTGCTCAAAAGCATGTTGTAAAAAATATAGTTTGATACTATTGGGTTCTGAAAGCACTACTATTTATTGTGTCTTACAAAAACACAAGGATTTTCTGACATATTGAAAATGTGTGTCTATTGAATAAACATTCTACCTGTATACCTTATGCTGTTGCCAACACCTCAACTGTAAATTCCTTCTTAAAAGGAAAATTTGATTGTTTAAGTCTAAGATTTGTATTTTAATGAAAAAAGATAATGGAAAATACTAGAAAATTATGTCTGCATTACTTTTATACTACAATTTTTCTATCAAACATTCCTTTATTAGTATAAGGAAGAGTAGATGATCTTTTAGAATATTTATTCAGCAAAAATGATACATTTTATTCACCATTTTCTGCAGTAATTGAAACTCAAGATAACTTCAAAATTAATAACTATTGAACATTTGTTTTCCTGTAGCATTAGATGGGTTGTCTTTACTGAAATATGTTTTATGAGTGTTTGGTGTTCATGCAGCCAAACAGGCAAAGAGAGAAGGGATCAGTATGAGTGGTTGCAACAATAAGCTTCCTTTGTGTTTATGCTTGTAGGGAAATCTGCACGGAGCGAATTGTTGTATGTATCGATGCTTGTCATTCTTGTTTCATACAGCACATTTGAAATATATATATAATGCAGCTGTGTTAATGAACCTGTACTTGTTTTTCCATTAATTTAATCTGATTTGATTTAATAATCTCAAAGGTGTTCATTTACCACTGTAGCAAATTGATGTAGTATGTAGCACCTGAAAATCTATTTTTTTTTGGTTGGTTGCTGTACATTCAGGTGTAAATGGAGTACACTGGGGTTATCTCAGACAAAACACACCTCACAGATCTATGGGTAGTCAAAATTCGCAGTTGTCTGCTACTAAAAAACCAGTACCTATTCATTCCTCTGGGGCAAACCTGAAACATTTAGGAGACACTGGTCCCTTTTTCTCTTGATTTTCTAACTTACTCATGTCTGAAAGCTATAGGAAAACAAGTTAAAATGGATACACCATGTAAATTCGTATTCTTTTTTTGCCCTAGATTTGGCAGTTTTCACACCGCACCAGTTCCTGCTCACTGCGTGCACGCTTGCTGGCTGTGCAAACAGTTCCCAGGTCACCTTGTTTACAGCACAGCTGCCACCATCTCACGTAGATGCCCCGGTTCTGACAGTTTTGGATTCTAGAACAATATATGTACAGTAAGTAAGGATTTCTTATTTCCTGACAACACAATAGTGCATCAGTTTATTCAAGAATTCCAGTGAGTTCAATCAGGGGAAGGGTTTGTGACATAA
The DNA here is from genome assembly GCF_036417665.1 of Passer domesticus. NCBI lineage: Eukaryota > Metazoa > Chordata > Aves > Passeriformes > Passeridae > Passer > Passer domesticus. The sequence goes on from NC_087476.1 coordinate 88,764,559, forward strand.
AATTAAATTTATTATGATTAAATGCATAGAAGTGATTAGTTTAGTGGTTCTGTGAACCTTCTGATTATCACTTGCCAACTTAATTTCCATTTTGTCTTTACGCAATCAGTATAACCTACATATGGGCATAGCCTCTGCAAACTTCAGTGCAGGAAATGTTCTGGTGATATGCCCCTTTTGTAGCCCCTGCTTTGTGTGTAATCATTTATCTACTGAGTACAAATACTGCATTAGAGGTATGGCTTAGATTTATTTTTATGATTGCACAACTGGGTTTTCAAATTCTCAAAATAAACCTCATGAAGTCCTCTAAACAAAGCCTTACATTTTTTAGCATGGTCTGAATCTTTATTTGGTCTGATCTTAATTATATTTTGCTTTTATTTGCAGATGGAAAGAACCAGTGGAAGTAAATGGAATCCTAGATCGATATATAATTTATATGGCCACCAATGAGCAGAATTTTACGAAGTGGAATGTAATCTATAACAGCACAGAACTTTTTCTGGATTTTACTATTCCGCAGCTTTTCCCGGGTACTGAATACCTCATAAAACTAGCTGTAAGTTTTAAAGATGTGTAGTAGAGGTGTAAAATGGTGAAAATGATTCTGACTTTGTTAGCATCTTAATATTTAATGGTTCTTGTGTCCACTTTGTTTAACCTCTTCTTTTTGAAGCTAAGGTGGGTGAGCCATCCTGAACAAAAGTAGGTTTTTTTGTTTCAAAACAGATTCATAAAAATGTGTATGTAATTTAAATACAGGTTTTCTTCAAGGATAAGTTGGATAACTAATAAAGAATTGAGCAGAAATATATGAAACGCTTTTAAAATGTTTCCTTGGACATAACTTACAAGAAAACATTGAACGTTTTTAAAAGTGTCAACCTTTCATATTTTGTACCATGGTAATTTGTTCTTTCATCTTAAAATTTGTGTGTAGAAGGAAATAACAGAGAAGAAGAGTTCAGTGTAGAGAAGCAGTTTGTGTATTCAAAACATTTTAAAAGGCATTAGTGTTTTCATTGCATGTCTTTATCATTGGTTTTCTTTTGTGATGAAATAGAACAGCTTCTTCACTAACAAAGCTGAAAATATGTAGATAAAAGGAGGGGATTGTCCCTTGTTTTAAGCACACTGTTCATTTTATAACAATACCTATATAAGGATATTTGCTTTGATAAATGCCATAGAAAAATATTCTGCTCTTGATTATGAATAAATTTACATTTATGTAGACTGGATATGCATTCATTTTTTCTTAACATGCTCTTGAATGTTCTAAATATTATACCACAAAAAACAATCTACCTTCAGGTAATGATAAGGATCTGACTTGAACCTGAAAAAAACAAGGATATTCAGTCTAATTAAAGCTTAGATTCATGTTGAAATTCATTCATTTGTGCCTAGATATTTCAGTGTAGTAAATTGTTTAGCATATATAATAGCGCCATGTCCAAAACTAAGACACTGCTTCAACAAGCATTTTATGCCTTGGTTTTTTATTTATTCTCTACGAAAGAATTTGTGCTGTCCTTCACTGTGCCACAGCTCTTTGCTCCTGCCCAGCTTCTGTGATGGGAGCACAAGGAGAGAGCATGAGGGAAGAATTAACAGCTACAATCTGGAGAGCACCTGGGACTGCTTCTTTTGGTGACTCTGCCTTGGGATACAGGAGGAGGTGTTGTGTGGGTGTTGGTTTTGCTTCATCAGCGTGTGCAGATTTCCTAGAAGTTACCAAATCAATTTTTAGGAACCTTTTGCTCTTTATATTTTATTTCACATTTCTTTGTAAATTTTTTATCTCCCTTAATATTTGCATTTAATCAGAAAGTAGGAAAAGATAATTTCTTCTAGTGACAAAGATAACCAGATTTACCTGAATAAAATGCAGTGGTCTGTGATAGGTGAGTTAGAAGATCTAAATGTCCTTGCAGCTTTGAAAATGATAAAAGCACATGAAAAGCTCAATATCTTTGAGGTGTGGTAGCTTTCTTAAAACATTTGGGTCCATCATATGTAGAACAAGTTAGACTGGTTTGAGAGGAATGTACTATTACAGGTTTACAAGTCATGAGGATTAAACATGGCCAAGTGTATACTGTATGAAAGGAAAAACTCCAAACATAAAAAAAGACCAACAAAAACCAAATCCACAAAAAAATCATATCAAGCATACACACCTGGAAAAAAAATTAAACATTTAGTGTTTCATATATTATTTAACTGAATTTCAATAAAACTTAAGAATAAAAATACCCCAAACAACCATCAACAGTGGAAGATGTAACTAAATAGTTACTTTTTTTTTTTTAGAATAAAATATTTCTATCAGCTAGAACCTTTTCTTTTCCTTGTTTCATGGTTACTATTAACTTTGGTTTGTATCCATTCAAAAATTGAGTTTGGTTTCTGTGTTAGTAAAAATTGCAGCTTGAGCGCAGGAATCAGGATCCTCACAAGCAGAACTTTCAGCACCTCACAGGTTGTTACCTTTAACTTTTATATGACAGGTTAATGTTACTACATTGAAGAGAGTTGGAAAATGTTTATTTTTGCATGCTGTTACAAGTTTTCAGAATTGATTAGTGCCATTTAAATGCAGCAATTTTGTTCATAAATGAGCACAACAGGTTTTGTAAGCAAATCTAATGCTTCTTTCATAAAGTCAGCCAAGAAGACTGACTTTGCTTGGTAGGATCACGTCTCCATGGTATAGTGGAAAGAAACTTGCTTTTCTTCTGTTCATGCTCTAAGCTGGGTGAGTGTGAGCCAGGCCAGTCTGAAAGCAAATGGAAAGTTGAAAGGCTGCCTTTAGCAGCCAGGGTGTCACTCTTCTTTGTACGACTGAATTGCTTTTGTGATTGAACTGTTAAGCCAATATCTCCTCAGGACACTGCAGTGTGGGTAAACTGGCTCAGGTCCTGGGTGGAGTGTTGTTATGTGGTGTCATCAAACCAAAGATGTGGTTTGCATCTGTCCTTTGGCTGTCCAGTTCCTGTGGTATTTTTGAAAATTTCACCTGAAATCTGTTTCTCAGAGTGACAAAATGGGAACTCAGTCTGGGTGGAGGTTTTCATGGCTTTGAGCATCACTGGATGGGATTACCAGATGTCCAGTCCATTTGGAAACCCTGATCTAAAATCCCACTACCTAAAATGCAGATGAACTCTCTTTTGCTGGTTTTCATTAGAAGAACCAGAAACTTCAAGTCCCAAATTTCAGAGATAGAAAAATTGAGCTGCATGAAATTCAAGAAATAAATGAATGGAAAGGCTGCTGTTACCAAGCCCTTAAATGAAATGCTCTCCACTGCTGAAGTAGGCCTGGTGGAAATTAATTAGCAAGTCAGTAAGGAATAAATGAGAAGGAGGCCTTCCAGAACTGCTCTTTCTGTCTTCTTCATGAAGCCAGTGGAAGTGGAATCATTCCAAGATTATTCTGCTTCTCCTGGAAGGATAATTTTCTTAAATATTTTACTTACCAAAATGCTGGTGGTTACCTGAGCATCCATCTAAACTGACACCATTTTTTGGGTTTTTTTAATATACATTATCATGTTCAGAGTAATTTTTCGGACATTCCCAAAACTGAGGTTGCATTCTTTCATCTTTACTTGGTAGTTCAAGCTGAACGTGGAGTCATTCTTTAGTTGTATTGGGAATGTAATTTCTAGTTATATCAAAACAATATGTATTGAAAGAGCCTCTCATTTACAAACAATGCTTATTTTTTACCCTTGGGGTCAGTATACAGTTTTGGAGGGCATAGGGAATATGTTTGACAGCTCTCTGATTTGAAAAACAATGGGAAATGGGAAACTGAAGCTAATCCTTTCAACTAAAATATAATAGATTGAGAGAAACATTTTATTCCTGGAGATCTGGAGAGAAAGGTTATTTGTGTGCTGATGATCCACTTGTCCACTTAGTACATGGACAACTTAGAAAAACACAGATAATCCTATAAGTTTTATGTAAGTGTATGTCCAAATGTAAATATTAGTTGAATTCACTTTTTGATTAGTTTTATTATTAAACAAAACTCCAAAAATAAACAATAACCTAACACAAAAATCTTTAAATCCGTATCAATATATATATTTTTGTATGTTTTTTAACATGTGTAGTCTTGTCGTCAGCATTAGTGCAAATAATTGGCAAAGCATCACATGGACCATAGCTGTGTGCATGTAAAACTTTAAAAGCCTGTTATATGGTGTGATATGCACTTTTACCAGCACATTTTATTTTTCATTTCCCAAACAAAATATAAAAATTGTGTGGTTAACATTTTGTTCTCTGGCAACTGAAAGGCAAATTATTTTACTTTATGTTCCATAAGCAGGTAGTAATAACAACTAACACACACTGGTTTATATGGGGTGTTTTTTCACTATTGTAATTGCACATGCTCTGGATGCTGTTCCGAAGTAGAGAAGACTGTTTTAGCTATAGTATGCCTAAAAACGAAGTATCATGAGTTATTTTACATCCTCTCATTATTTATGAAAAGAGGTAAACAAATCTATGCTGAGAAAAGGGTCTTACGTGAGAATCACAGGCTACACCAAGTTTGGATGTGGAAGAATAATGAGACTTAGGCAAAAAAAAATTGCTAAAATTATTGGTACTACATTGAAAGGTGTTTATTTGTTGTGATTAATATTTTAAGGCTTGCACTGGAGGTGGGTGTTCTATGAGCGAAGCCAGCGCGGCTATAACAGATGAGAGTACGCCCGAAGGGGTTCCTGCTCCAAAAGCCCAGTCATATGCATCTGACTCCTTTAACATCTCCTGGACTAAGCCTGAGTATCCGAATGGTAAGTGAACTCTTTTAGCCTCAAGTTAAAAAGATGATTAGTAAAGGTAAATTAATATTCTAAATGGCAGCTTATATGTGGTGCTTAATTTTTAATGATCATTTTAGCACATAAAATACCTGAGATAGTATCATTGTCTGCAGCTGGGAGATTGTGGTTTTCAGCCCAACATGCAGTTTCAGTAGCTCAAAAGTGCTCCCTTTTGATAGTTCTTGTGTACTGCATCTCATTGTTCAATGTTTTCCAGGACAACTGAGCCGAGGAATAGGCGTTCTTGAAGAATATCAGTCTAGGATGTTAATTTCACCCTCCAATAAAACATTAATTTCTTTTACATTAATTGATAGGTAATAATAATAATTATATTTGTGTTCTGCATACTCATTATATCGTTTTACATTTCTGTGACTGTGAAAGTTAAACAATATACTTTCTTTTGTTTAGAAATGTTTTCCATTTTGAAACATCCATGTGTAAAACTTTTAGACAAATGTTACTTTTCTATTGGGGTTGCATGGTATCATTTACATTGAAATTCACTGATTTTAGCAGTTTAAATCACTGCTACACGCATGATAATAAAATCAGAGTGATGCTATGTAGGAATCACTGAATTTGAAGTATCATAAATGTTTTTCTTTATTGGGTCATGATATTATTTCAATATATAGAATTATTGTTCTCAGTGGTTTCACATTAATATAATTTTTTCCTGCAAGTTTTTTCCCCAGTTTCAGTTGTGATAAAGCACATCCTACTTCTTCAACTTCACTAAAGACATTTTAAATTATTCCCCCAAAAGTCGTGATTGTATTCTGTAAGGTCTTACATTAAATTTAGAAAGAAGTAAGAATATGTCACCTGTTAAATAATGAATTTGATAATTTATGGCTATTTGTATGGAAGTCACTGTGGAAGATTTTGCTTCCTAACACCTTAGAAACTTTCTAATCCTGTTTCTGAAATCTCACCAGCATGTGTGGCAAAGGCAAGAAGGCAGGAGAATAGGGAAGGGGAAGGGGTGGGAGGGGAGGAAATGGTGAAGAAGGTCATGTATGTGGCTTAGTGCTAAAGTCTGAATTATTTTCCCTGAAATAGGCATTTTTTTATGGTTAGTCTCAGGACCTGATCCTCTTATCCTTGCATTGTAGAAAAAAACCCAAACAGTTTAGAGAGTGGTTTAACTAATCAAATAAATATCAATGTATATGTCTACATGCATAATTGTACATGCATATCAACAGCACAAGATAAAGACTTAGAGTTTAAGAAATAAGTTTTGGCAAGCTTCTTTTAAAACAGCTAAAATCTGGGATGCATGACTAAATTTGGAAATTGTAGCTTGTTAATACAGCATTTACTATATACAGCTTGGCTCTCCTTTTAACTACAATAAACAACTTGCTAGGGAACCACTGAAGGTGTTGGTGCACCCTCAGCAAGTGCAGATGTTTCCAAATTGGGTGGGAGTGCAGGGCAGGAAGGCTCTGCAGAGGGCCTTGGGTAGGCTGGATGTCTGGGCTGAGGCCAATGGTGTGAGGTTCAACAAGGCCCACTCTGGATGCTGCCCTTGGGTCACACAACACCAGGCAGTGCCACAAGCTGGAAAGCTGCTGAGTGGAAAAGCACCTGGGGGTGCTGGTCAACAGTGGCTGAACTGCAAGAGCCAGTGTGTGCCCAGGTGGTCAAGAAAGCCAATGGCATCCTGGCCTGGATCATCAATAGTGAGGGCAGCAGGACCAGAGTGATGATTGTTCTCCTATACTCAGCTGGTGAGGCCACACCTCCAATCCTGTCTTTAGTCGCAGACCTCTCACTATAAAAAAAGGCATTGAAGTTCTCAGCTGAGTCTAGAGAAGGGTAATAGGGCTGGGAAAGATCCTAGAGCACAAGTCAGATGAGGAGCAGCTGAGGGAGCTGGGGGTGTTTAGACTGGAAAAAAAGGAGGCTGGGGGGAGATCATATCCCTCTCTACAAGTGCCTGAAAAGAGGGTGTAGCCAAGTGGGGGTCAGTCTCTTCTCCCAAGTAACAAGCCTTAGGACAAGAGGAAATGGCCTCAAGCTTGCCACCAAGGTTCAGATTGTGTATAAGGAAAAATTCCTTCATGGAAAGGGTTCCCGAGCATTGGAACAGGCTGCCAGTTGAGTCACCATCCCTGAAGATATTTAGAAAATGCAAAGATGTGGCACTCTGGGACATGGTTTAGTGGTGAATTTAACAGTGCTGGGTTAACAGTTGGACTCAATGATATTCAAGGTCCTTTCCAACATAAATTATTCTGTGATTTATCTAATAACATCTTTTCTCATTCTCCAATTTTCTATTTCCATTCTTTCCCTGTTTTCTTGAAAAGACTTTTTAAAAAACCCAACAGCAAATAAGCACTAAAAGTTTTGACTTAGCAAGTGCTTAATCAGGAAGGTTCACATTGCTCAGTGACTTTGTTTTGCTCATTCTCAACACATATTTTGGTCTGCCTTTTGGCCACATCATTTATAACAGCTGTGTCAGTGTTTTAAAACTGTGTAAGAGGCTGAAAAATATCATAGTTGAGAAGAACAAAATTTGAGAAAGACCAGCAGAAGGTACTTAGCTACTTTCCCTAAAACTTTCTTTCTTCAGCATTCTACTGGTGCATTCTTGATTTTTCTGTATTTTTTTCCAAAAGCTTAGAAACTGTTTCCTGCTTTGAACTGAGTTGATTCAAACCTGGTGTGTTTCAGGCTGCTAAGCAGTGCTTTTCAAAAATACTGAGCTTGGCTTTGTTTCAGGTGGAAACCTCAGAATTGCAAGGATTTGCATATCACAGATTGTCATCTCCTTACTAGATCTCTGGGGCCATTCCTTTCTCTCCTGCCTCCTTTCGTTTGCTACTGCTTGACAGATGATACTGTTTATTTCCATGGGCTGAGGAGGCTTATCAGCTTCTAATGGGTGTGTGGGCTGGCTGGGGTTTGGACAGCACAGACTTTGCTATGCCCTCATGATATATATGGGGTCCAGCTGCTTGCCATGAATTAGAAAAAAGTTAGAGATGGCAAAAAGGATTAAAGGCTACATGGCTTCTTCATAAAGATGGCACAATGAGTGGAAACAACCTTTGGGCACAGGAGCACCTAGGCCCATGTTGTCCAGATGTAAATAACGAACTTCAGAGCTACAAATTTTATTGAATTTAAGGCTTATTTACATTATATAGAGGGGAAAAATATTTCATATAAAAATAGGAAGTTATACACGTAATTCTCTGTTGAAAGTTGCTTCAGAAATATCATTTATGTATCAAGTAGAAAATAGACTTTTGGAAGGTGGCCTGTTGAATGTATTTGAAATATCGACATTTTATTTTGTCTTATTTTCAATCCAACAAAAAAATGGTTGATGGGACATGGCCCGGATTCTGCAACTCTACATATATCTGTCACATATGTTTGTAGATAGTAGATAGCATAGGCAATATTGATAATTTAGATGAGGGCAATGTATGGAGAGGCTTGTGAAATCATGTGTCATCAGATATTCTGCTTTGACCTTTCATTATTCTAGTGGCCTTAACAAGCAATGATCTCTTTGTCAGAGCACATCCATTATAATCTTGCCATATAGTTCGAGATCTGCTTTTTTAAAATCCTTAAAAATGTTCCACTGAAAATTTTCCTTTTCAATTTTCAAGACTTCACTTTGTGATCACGTTGTAGATAAAATCAAGTCTAAATCAGGACTGTATCTTCCAAAGCCATGTGGAATTTTAATGGAAAATATTTGGTACAGTAAAAACTGATTTATAAAATTATTCCGTTAACTAAGCCAGTACTTGCTCTTGTAAATCCTTGTGCTTATGAGAGCCAACTGGTGTTTGTAGTCAGTGAAATTGATGTAGGTAAAAGTATGTTTGCTTAAGATTTGACCTGTAGATTGCACCTTAAGAGTAAAGTGCTTGTATTACTTTGGATTGAAAACCTCTTTAGTATCTTGAATATCACTGACACATTATATGGCCTCACCCAGAGAGGGGAAAGGAGGAAGAAGAAGATGACTTTATAGCTTTCTTCAGTTTAAGTTTAATTTGCATTCTTGGATTTCTTTTAGAAGGTGAAACATAACTGTACATACTAGAGACAATAGAGATTTTGCCTTCAGTGAAATCAAGATTTGACCTAGATGCCTAGACTTCATAATTATGAAGAGACTGCATCTTTTCATATTGACCACATGTTTATCAGGAAGCCTTGTAAATCACAAAAATGTCCTATAGTCTTAAATATTTTATGCATGGTAAACTTCAGAAGTATCTAGCAAGTCTCAAGAGTTTGTTAACTTTGGGCCAACTTTAAACTTTTTTTGTATGTTTTGGAAGCCTATACTGGTGAAATAGGGCGGTAGAGTACTTATCCCTGGTAAAAATAGCTATCGCCTAATTTAGAAAAATGGCTTCATATCTCAAAAATGGATTATTAGCCCTTTTCTTCTGAAATGCACTTTTTTTCTTTCTTTTCGTACTGTAGTTTTCTCCATCAGTGTCCTACAAGACAAAGGCAGAAGTAAAATCAAGAGGTAATGGATCAGATTTTTAGGGACGATTGTTCTCTGACAGTACAGGGAGAACTAACAAAAGTTGACAGAGTTGAGCAGCAAGCTGCTCCTCAAGTGGGGATGCTGCACAGTGCTGTGGCTGTAGGAACTCTCTAGAACTTTGATGCCAAGTGACCTGATTATGATTCATGCTGTTACCCTAAGTATCAAAGGAATTCATAATGATTCATTAGACACTGATCTGGGCTCTCTGGTGACCAGTGACAGGACCCAAGGGAATGGCCTGAAGCTGTCTCACGGGAGGTTTAGGTTGGATATCAGGAAAAGGTTCCTTGCCCAGAGATTGGTTGGGCACTGGAACAGCTCCCCAGGGCAGTGGTCACAGCACCAGCCTGACAGAGTTCAGGAAGTGTTTGGACAATGCTCTCAGGCACATGGTGTGACTCTTGGGGGTGTCCTGTGCAGGGCCAGGGACTGGACTTTGGTGATCCTTGTTGGCCACTTCCAGCACAGGTAATTCTGTGATTCTATTGTATGATACTTTAAAGGGGTTAGTGCTACAGGGATAGTGGGTGGTTAGAGTTATCTCAGTGTTTGACATTTTTTCGCTGTAAAACACATCCTTAATGCCAGCATTCGCGTTTTTTCTCTGAGATAAGCAAAATACTTTAAAGTATATACACATATGTAAAAAAATTGTTAATTTAATATAGGAAAAATATCAACCGTTCATGTTACTACTTCACAAGCAACTAGACACAGAACCACAAGGGATTTTTGCTTTAGGAAGCCTGTCAAATGTGGTAAGATTGATAGTGTGAGATTTTTCAGGACCTCCTCCTACACACATCTCTGTGTGTAGCTGTCTGAGTTGAGTTTAGCCTCTCACTTTTCTAGAAGAGAAAAGAATTGAGGAGCATGTGAATCACTTCACCATACTCAGCTCTTAAGCATATAAATATTTTGAAGTAAAATTCTTCAAATCTCAGCTGAAACAGTTGTGTGTACACTTTTATTTATAATGCAGTTCTCCATTTTGTGGAGGGGAAAATATTTTTTCAATTTCACATCGAATCTTCCTCAATGTAGTTTCAAAAAATTAATTTTTAAGGGAAGGCACGGTGAACTGAGCTATAGTTTTACAATAGAATTTGTCTTTTATAATGGAAGGATTAGAAGGCATCCTCTGAACTGAAATCCCTTCAAATGAGTCCTATAACTTTGCATTTATTTGCTTCAAGATTTCTCATTGAAATAACTTTTGAAAAGGGAGATTATTCAGAAGTGAGAAAGATGGCAGAATAGACTTGAGAAAAAGTACTCCTTTGCTCAGTTCAAAAGTCTAAGCAAATCTGTAAAACTAAGTCTTTAGTTCATTAAATTCAAAACACTGTAAAAGATTTGTTATCCTACCATGTACCTCTGGAAGAACAAAGTTTTAGAATTCCTTATAATTGCAATAAGCAATCACTTGCAATTTTAGTTAGTATTAGCCAGTTATACTAGAAGGACCATTCTTTCCTCTGTCTAGAAATCTTGCTAATGTGTGAGTTTCCAAATATGTTTTATTTCTGTAGGTTGAAGAGGCAAGGGGTAGTTTACTTCAGGAATTTTTCTACAGCATATTGAAAAGGAAACAGTAATCATTACTCTTTTGTGATTTCATTAAGAAAAGTGGGTAAAATTTTCCAACCACCCCACTCCTACCCAAATTAATGAAGTATGGAGTTTGTTGGCAGAGTGCTGAAAATCTGAAGTAATTGTCATAAAGAATGAGTATGAAAAAGGTGTTTTGTGTGATAAAATTACTTGTTACTGATTCATTGTATTTCTAGTACTGCTCTGAGTTGTCTTTCCGCATTTCAATTATTTTGGAGATTTTATTTCTAAGTCTGAAGCTGTTAAAACATGAGATGTTTTTTGTATTGTTTGAAAAGCCATATGCAGAGTAGACTGTAAACCAGAATTGCCTCAGTTTCCCTCATTCCAAGGTGGTGTTGGCTGCCACTCAGAAACAAGTTTGTTAAGGGGTAATCTTTGGAATAGTGTAATTTTTTAAAGAGATACAGTGTGCTTGTGAGATTTTCAACATTTAAAGATAGGAGAGTGTGTTTCTTTTGAGTTTTACCTGCTCAGTTATGCTAAATATAGTATCTGCTCAATTGTAAACAGTTTGAAATACTACTACTACTCTCTTGGTGTCTGTAGCATTAGTTTTCTTCTAAATTCTGTAGCTTTTTGGTTACTGACTGCTCTCACATTGTTTTATAGGTGTTATTACTAGCTATGGATTGTACATGGATGGTGTTCTGCTGCAAAATTCATCACAGCTAAGTTGTTATGCTTATGGGCTTGCTCCTTGGAGTCTGCATTCCTTCAGAGTCCAGGCATGTACTGCAAAAGGTTGTGCTTTAGGTCCACTGGTGAGTACCTTAATTTACATTCTGGGAATGTAATAAATGTCAGATGACAGTGAATATCAGAGTAAATGGTGATGATTCACTCTGGGCAGTACTAACCCATCTGGCAAAATGTGACATTTAAAAAAAAAAATCGTGTTTAAGAGCTGCTAAAGATTCAATAGGTCATTGTTAGGCACCATTCCAAAGTAGAACATAGGTATAGTGAAGGAAGACAAAAACAGAGGCTGAAACACACATTATTGAAATTAAATGGAGTTAATATGTTTAAAAGGTGCAGGTGTGCTTTAACCAGATTTACAAGGATGTGCATAAAGAAAGAGTTACTGTTCCAGTAATGAGCAAATTTCTAGCTGCTGGACCGAGAGGACTAAAGTTAATTTGAGAATTGCAGAAGCCAGAAGTGGCAACAGGAGCAAGGAAAATATGGTAATTCATAAATCTTTTAAATGCAAGTATGTGATAAAAATATTATACTGGACAGATTTTAGCAGTCTTGTGTAGCACCCCATTTTTTCAGGATATTGTGAGAATATAGGAATGTTAAATTTGACAAATTTGTGAAAAACAGACCTCCTGAGGCTTTTTTATTTTCTTAAAGGCTTTTGGACATATAGCTGAACTGATAAATCTAGTAAGATTTCATAGTATAGCTGATGAATAACTAGAATCATATCTACTGTGCTTGGTTTTGTTTTCAAGCATAATTGAGAAATAGGCCTGTGTTTATTCTGGGATTTAAGTTTTTGTTTAATTCAGCTTTATTTTTAGGCTTCTAAATTTGGTAAAAAAAAGGGGGGAAGAAAAAGAGATTTGGGAGGGTTTTGTAGTTTTCTTTCTATTTTTTCTATCATAATTTATTTTTTATCAGGAAAGAACTTCCAGGTTTTATTTTTATGATGTAATTTGTTAGTCACATTTTCAATATTATTTCCAAGATTGCTTTCATTCAAATGCCAGTAATGTTTTCTCTCTGCAGAAGACAACTGGACTTTATAACCATTAAACATATTATTGCTTCCTCTACTTTGAAGAATATTTACTCTTAAAAGCTTGAATGGCTCTTTGCCAGTATTTCTTGTACATTTTTTACAACTTCACATATACCCCAAAAGCAAACCTTGTTTTAAGGTACTTGATGTGCAATAAAAAAAAAAATAAATAATAAAAATAAATAATAAAAAAGAAATCTGTTGTGTCGGTAGTGATGCTTAAGACAACTCATTACCAAACTTTGCATATAGATGAAATATGTAAGATTTCATTACTACTGTCCTATCAAATAGGCGTCAAAAGGACAAAAGAGAACACCAGTGGTTACAGTTTAAAAAATATTTTTAGTAGTCTTTTTTGACTACTCCACTGAACTACAGACTCGTAAATTGACTTTTGGAACAATTCAAAGGGATTGCTGTAGCTGATACTTATCTGCATCCCATGATCAGTACACAAACTATTTTCCAGAGCCAGTGATCCATCTCTAATCACAGGAATTGAAGTACATCTTGATTTAGGCTTGCCTAAGTGCTGCCAGGAAATTAAAGCACTGGATCTTCATTCAATTTTTTTTTTTTTAATTTCATATCAATTACAGAGTAAATCCAACACTTAAAAAAAGAAGAAAAAAAAAAGAGAGAAACCTAATGTTTTGCCGTTTTGCCTCTGCTCTAAATAGTATGGGAAACATTTCCCAGCAGTAAACTGATATGCTTCCAGCTATTTTTGTTGCTGATCTTGTGCTTAATGTGCCCTAATCGATCAAGGAACATCATGTGACATTCCCCTAAATATGGAATTTGTCCACCTTATATTCCTGAAGGTGGCTCTGAAGATCTTAATTAATTATGAGAGCATTAGCTGTTATTCTGTTTCAAAAACTTGGTTTTGATCAGCTTAGGTAGTTTTTGTTTGACTTTTTTCTGTGACCATGATTTTTTTAAAGTGAGATGCAAATTGTTAAGTAAATTAAGAAAAGCTGCATTTTAATGTCTTCCTATTACACCCAAGATACTTTTTGTCTGTTGTAATTGTTTGGGTGTTTTGTCCCTAAAGAGGAGAAAAAAATGGCTTATTAAGAGCTAGTGTAACCTGTAATAGATTCTTTGAGAATTAAAGAGAGCTTAAAGAGAACTCAAATTATGCTAGTTTTGAAATGTATAAGCTCTTGTAAATGTCTTATAAATAAATGGAAATGTTCAACACTGAATATTTCTCATCTCAACTCACAGCTATTAAATTTAAATTTCAGGGTTTTAGTAATATGTATGGGAATACTTTTCCCAATATTATTATGCCTATTCTTTGATTTGGTGTCACTTATATGATAGCAGAGTCTTTGTTTATTAAGTTATTAGTAAATATGTCTGAAAATACCACGGGGTGGTGTAAAATAATATTTAGATAAGTATGAAAAAGATTTTTTTGTGCCATATGTTTATATAGCCCATCATAAAGAAAAAGCTAAAGGCATAATATAGCTGTTGCAACTGTTTAGGACGTGATACAGATTGCTGCAAATTTATATTATTTAAAGATTTTTTTCAATCTTCCTCAATAGAAAAACATAATCGTTGTTAATTTCTTCACGTTTTTCATGTTTCTGATTGGAGCACCTGCATTTAGGAGCACTTTACTGGAAATTGCTTTGTTTAGAAAGCACAGTTTAGTCAAATCCTTACATAAGGATGTTTTTGACTAAAATACCCAAATAATCGATGTGGCAGTGATCCGATAAATCTATGAAGTACTTGTTTATCTTTAAGCATGTACTTTATCCTGTTGGCTTTACTGCAACTTATCACTTACTTTCAGTATGAGAAAGTGTATAAATAGAGAAGCACATATGGAGGTATTGATGCATATGGCACTTGTAAACAATAAGTTGTCCAATCTTTATATCTGAAAAGTACAACATTCATGTTTCAAGGACAGAGAAAATATGTTTGGTTATTTAACAGAGCAGGTGTGGCAGATTAAAAATAGCATTTATTAGCACTACCATGAACCTGCAGCTGAGAGGCACGTAGAGAGGTGTGAAACCATCTCATACGTTAGAAAGCACCAAATAAATAATGTAGGAGAAACAAAATTGTCGCCATAAATAACATAATAACAAATTAGTTTATTCCATAGCACTGTTTACGACAAGTTATGAAATTTCAGTAGTAAATATCTGGAATATTGAATAAGTATGCATTTAGTTCTATTACAATACTTTCATATTCAGTATATTATCTAGCTCTTTTATATTTTATTTTCTTATAAAGATTTACTTTTTATTGCAACTTAATTTTATTAGGTGAATGTGGAAGTTAATTTAGGGAGCAGCCAATATTCCAGAAAGGAATTTTTGTCTGTCAAATATCTGTAATAATTTACTACAGTGTTTAAATGCCTGTTCCTTGCAGTTGCTTTTTAAATGCCAAAAGAGAAAGTTGTGTAGTCTTCTATTACGGTTTCCTTTCCTTACACTGATATTGTACTTCCACATGAGGTGCACTGGTGTTTGAAAAAAACACTTTCATTCTTTTCCAGTATTTGTTTCTGTTCCTTACAGTAGTCTCTATTTAAAGTAGATTAGTAGCTGGACATCTTCAAACAAATGTAGATGAAAGGACAGCAACAGGCTTAAGAATTAGGATGCTGACAGTGTTAGTTACTTTTTCTTAATTAAGAAATACCTTTTCATAAATTTTGCATCTCTCATTCCTCCTCTGTGACTATGGCACCAAATTCCATCTCCTGTTGAATTTACAGGTTGAAGCTCGGACCATGGAAGCTGCCCCTGAGGGAATGGTTGATGTATTTACTACTGCTGATGGGTCCAAAGAAGTTCAGTTAAAATGGCTTGCACCAAATAAACCTAATGGAAAACTGACATACACCGTCCATGTCACTGGTCTGTTCTATGCTGATCAAGGTATAATTTTCCCTTCATAATGTCTAATGATAACATTGATATTTCATTAATTTAAAAAAATCCTTTAGCACTAATTTTTTCTACTATTTTGTTTTTCCCTGTGCCACTGATTATTCTAGAATTATCAATTTTTATTCTTCAAGAACTG
>NC_087476.1:89527904-89542904 GCF_036417665.1 Passer domesticus
AGAAGCCTCCATCCCAGGAGCAAGGCGACCATAAAGCCATTCACCTTGTCTGGGGGGACAAAGGGAAAGGATCACATGGTAATTTTCAGTGCGGGGTCCCATGTTTAGAAGTACCAAGACCAACGCAATCATTCTAATATTGTAACAGCGTCAGACAACTGCTTGGCTGTAGCACACAAATCTGAAGATCCTTCAGACAGGGACAGCTGGGCTAAGCTCGGAACCTCTTCTCATACGATGTCTAATCTGTGTTAAAATTCAGCTCCATTTCTATGATTAGGCTGGCCAGAGCGTACCTACAGACCTTGCCTGTGGTATTGTGCTGGAGTCTGATAGTGTGTTGTATTACTAATGTTCCAAGAGTAAACACACTTGTAGGAAACAGCTATAGTTCAAGGCTGCGCTTTAAAAAAATAAATGTTTCATCAGTCTTAGCAAAGGAACAAATGGCAGTAACACTCTGTATCATATTTTACAAAGCTTCAAAAGAACAATGTCCCGTTGAGTGAAATTCAGTAGCATTCTGTAAACATTAATTTAAGGAAATCAATAGGCTCTGTGAGCTAAAGCCATATTGCAAGATAAACTGGCTGGAGTGCTACTTTGTCAAACAGATTTTAGTTTTCTCGGCTAGATAAAGAAGGTTTCAAAATGGGGTAACGTGTTGCAACCAAGGTTTGAAAACTATGCGGCCTTCAAACAGTCTGCTTGTTCCTACTACAAAGCTGGATAAACATACTTTAAAAATGATAAGATTGGACCAGGATTGATTTTACTTTCAAATTTTATATAAAGTAGAATTCTTGGTGCATGTGAGTTCAAATTTTTTTTAAATTTTAACTAAGAGCAGAAATAAAGAAACGCAGCATAGACAGCTCAAGAATGTTTTTTCCAATTTTTCCAATTGGAAAAACTATGCATTTATTCATGTTGACCTGGTGGGCAACAAGTCACCTTGCCAAACAGAAAAACCAAAATCTCTCATGGACTTAGGATCAGAGGTCTTCAGCTGGTGAAGGCTGCTCACGTTGCAGAGCACAAGGTCATGGTGATGGGAGTAAACAGGTTGGAGGGGATGAGAGGGACAAGGCCAGATCACTCTTCTTGCTGGATGATCTAGACAGTGGCTATACAGAACTCTGTAGGGAACCCAAGGCTAAGGTATAAACAGCACCTATTAGACAGGTGCTAGAGAACCTCTTCAGGATGGTGAATCCACTACTGGGGAAGCAGTCTCACCATGGGTAGCTCCAGATCAGACAGCTTTAGTGTGTGTGCACAGCGATCCACACCAGCACAGGCACAGAGACAGCAGAAGAGATTCAGGAGAAATACTTCTGCCAAGAAAACCTCATACAAAGCACAGACTAGATTGGCCATGGCACCTCCTCACTCCCAATGTCAGTGTAAGATGTGCTTTGGGGGCAGAAAGAAACCTTCTTAGAGTAGGTTTGTGTCACTCATACAAGCCTCTTCTCACAGCAGAAAGCTCTAAGCCTGTGGGCTTTGGGGGAAAGTTGGCACCTAAACGCACATTCCCATAATCACAGTCTTTGTCCTGTAGGAAACTTATCAAGGACAAGCCCTTTTGCATCCCTCCCTAGCAGTAAGACATGACACTACCTCTGGAGCCACTTCTCTCAGAGAGGCTGGTGACACTCAGACCAACCCCTCCCTTGCGTGCACTCCACCAATCCAGGGACCACCCTGCTTTAAGAAGGAGCTTCCAGGCAGCTCACCTATCCCCCTGGCCCCCTGCAGAGCAGGACTTGTGCTATCAGGAGCTGCAGGCACAGATCTGGTGCCTTTTCCAGGCTAATGCTGCCCTGAGCAGCACCGCCCCACCATCGGACTTCCCAGGCTTGCAAGGGCAGCATCTGCAACACCTTGCCGGTGTCCTGGCTCCTGCCACGTTCATCCAGACTGTCCCTCCCCTCATGCACATTCCCTGCTCCCCGAATGCAGTGAGCTGCTGTGTGGGACCATCTTAGCACTGTGAGTTGGTGAGGCAGCATATCAAGCAGGAGGCTTTGGCTTCTACACAGGAATTGGAGGCAGGTTTTGGAGTAAGTTGCTACACTTTTTGGCGCATAAGCCATGGCAGCATATGGCCCAATGTTCTCAGTTTAAGTCTGACACTTAACATTATTTAACAGTTTCTGTGTTAGGTGCTTTATAAGGTAAAGGAAATTAACAATTTTCAGCTAATTAGATCACTCAATTGGCTGAACATCCTGGACACCTCTTAGAAAAAAAACAGGTTGGCTCAGGCAATGGAAAGGCTAATGCCTCTTCCATTATCACTTATGAGGAGAGGAAAATAGTTGGAAAGGATGCTTTTATTTTAAAAACACAAAGGAAAAATACCTCAACTATTGGATGCTCTAGTATACACACTCTTCTCCCAACCAGCACCTTTCTAGAATGCAGGGTGTCATTTTGCCCACCTCTACATGTGTCCCAATCCCCCTGGCTACAGCAGCAGTTCTCTGGTGCCACCAGAGTCTTCATTTTTTGCCATCAAGTTTCCTCTAACTTCTGCTGTACAAATCTCTTTAGAAATACATTTTTTTGAAAGAAAAAAAAATGGACAAGAAACTGGGTGGCTGTTTAGGAAAGTCTGTTCTCCCACTGTGCCGCACAAAGAGAAGGCCACTCTTTTGGGACAGCCCCAGTACTGGAAAGGGAAAATAATTTGTTCAAGTCCAGCTCAAAAAAGAAAAAAATATGGCAAACAACAGAGGTTGCTTATTACATTTACTGTTGCAGTGTAAATTTTTAAAATTTTTTTTAAAAGCTGGGAAATTATTTAAGGATGTATTTTAAAAGTGTTTGTTTAAAATAAAGCTGAGATCCCCTATCCCATGAGGAGAGTTTGGAGCACTCATAATCTACTGCTGGCTTACTGTTATCTGCTCCGCCAAGCTCACAAAGAGGAGAGAGAATGGGCACGGCTCTTACAAGGAAAAAACCTGACAGTGGGGCTGCTGAGAGGCATGATAATATCGGGGAAGTGAAAGTGGTAGTGCAGTGAAAATGGATACTGCATGATACATTAGATTTAATCACTTGCATTTCAATTAAGCTTTTCCACAAATAAAGACTGGGAAGTACTCTGCAGGCTCCCCGTGTGGCTGGAGCACCAAGCGCCACTGGCAGCTGAGCACGTGGTGCTGCCACAGCTCGCTGGGGCTCACACCCCTGCTGCCCCCCGGGGTGCTCCCTGTGGCACCCATCTCCCCATCCTGCTCCACACACAGCACTGCACCCTGTGGGATCCCTGTCCACAGTGCAGGGGATGAGCCCTTCCATCACGGAAACAGAGCTGCTCTGGCATGCCAACACCACGGCTTCAACGTGCTGGTTTCCAAATACAAAACTTGGTAACACTCAGGAGTAAAGCAGGGTAAGACAAAATAGGACTCAGCATTTCCAGTTTGTTTAGAATTTTTGCACCTTGAAATTCAGTTCTCCCCTTCTCCATCCTCAGAAATCATCAACAGCATTTTACTGGGAAGATTATTAAATCTCCTCTTCTGCAATACTGATGAATTAAACCTGCATGAGATGTAGAGGCTTCTAATGGAAACTCTGATTGCCCTTAACTTGCTGCATTGCCAGTGGCAGTGCCACAGAATGGAAAAATCACTAAGGCTCCTACAGCTTATGCTAGCTGGGCATTTAGCGTGTGTTGGGAAATGTAAGAAAGAGCCACTGGAGAGGTTACTGTCACACTCCAGAAGCTGTCTCATACAAAAACTGAAGAAAAAAACCCTCTCACACACAAGAATAGCCTAACTTTAACTCAGTCCATTATGGTGAAATGCAATCTGCTACAAGAGGATGCCTACAATGCCAAGCAGCATATTATGTACCCTGCTGCCAAATTCTGGCAGGTACCACATAGACGCGCCCACAAAAAACCTGCCCAGAAAAGTGAGTGAGAACTCTCTCATGCCTGAGAACAGGGATGACCACCTAATTCTGGCTCAGCAGAGAGGTTATTGCATACTCTCCTGGACACATCAGCCAGATGGGAATGCGATGTGTTACTCAGAAGGACCAGGAGGCACATCCTGGACTGAGATGAGCAGGTTACGTCTTGCACCAGCAGCAAGTCCTCTGCTTTCAAGGTGTATTTCCATGTGTGAAAGATCCAGGCACGCAGAAACTGCTAGTTAGACCATGGATATAGAGGTAACGTGGCTCAAAGAACTTGTACTTTGCAAGGATTTTTTTATGTTCAGTAGAATATGGCTCCATAGGTGAGCCACTAACACTACAGTAGAAGTGATAATTAAAAGTATTATGCATCTAGAATACATCACATGTATATATACATATATATATATATATGTACACATAAATGTTGCAACAGTACAGTAACATGTATAATTGGTATTGCTTGCTCTTGTACACTCTTCCCATCTCCCTGCATTCCAATCACCTCTGTCTTCTGCGTCTGGCCCTGAAAAGCTCCAACTGAGCCCTCTTCCTCCACGGTTTGCATAGGCTGTGCTGGGGGGAGTGAGGAGGGAGGTAGGGGAGAAGGATGGGAAGCAGGTGGTGTTTAATCAGTCTGGCAGGGAAGCAGGCTGTCACCAGGGTCCTTTTGGGGGTGTCATGAAGGCGGCAAGCATGCCCTCTGGCAGTGGGTACCTCCTTTCCTCTTTCCAGTGGCAGAGGGTAAGGCCAGGGGAAGGAAATTGTGCATGGTTATGGGTGAAGGGTGTTGCAAATAAAGCTGTCTCCACCAGCTTACGCTCCCAATGAAAAACAATTCTGAAAAATCTCCTCCCAGTGCAACCATGCTTTTATGAGCATCCAGAGCCCATCATGATAGGATAAACTGCTCCATCTATGCCATCCTGAGGCATGCAGCTGGCCAAACTGGGCTACAAACACCCTGTTACAAGCTCCAGTGCAGGACCTGCTAGGGACCAGTGAGGCTCACAAGCCCGTGAGGCCAGAAGACAAAGTCTTACATCCTAATGGGCTGAGTTCCCTCTCATTTGACTCCCCTTTATCCCTTGCGGAAGGAAACGGTGCGACTCCAGACAGCACTGGATTAGATAACCTCGAGGCTGGGCCTCATCTGATGGAGCCAGCCCTCTCTGCAATTGTAAGAGATAAGCTGCTCCAGCTCCTGCTCCCCCCGCCCACTGAACACTGATATTTGGCACTTAAAGACCTTTAATTTGCAGTGTTTATTTTCCCCTCTCTCCTCTAAAAACTTTCTGAAGTTGCAGACTACTGCTTTAAATGCATTTTTATGTCTATGCCACAGTTCTACCTAAGTCCCAATCGCAGCAGTCTGTCTGCTTAGCAACAGAGACCGTGCCACCCTGGTTTGCTGCTCTCAAAGCCTCTCCACTAACTAGAGAAACAAGTTCAAGGCCACCTCTTTGAGCACTCTGGACCACCACCTGGACAGGGTTTCTTCTGATAGCACATTTCCACCAGAGCCTTGAAACAGCCCCCCCACAGAGGGCACACAAAATGAATCAGAGCCTGCCCGTGTACCTGCCCCCTCTGCAGATAAGAAAGCTGAACCTTGCCCCTTCCAGATCTAAAGGGAGAAATCATCTCCAAAACACTGATTACCTTCAGCCAGCCCTTCTGGCTGTCCTTCTATCCCTCGCCCACCCACACTTACCTATCAGGAAGACTCTGCACAAAATTCAGCTATACTCTAGTGCTGCAGGTGATTGGCTATGTGTAAGTAAGCGATCCAGCTCTCCAAAGACTGCCTCCCACTTGGACTGAATGGTTTTTCTTCACTTTTGTGCTGTTAATGTTACAACTACTACAAACTACATCTCCCCCTGCTCAGGTTTGCTTTGTCTCATGCAGGTGAAGGACACTGAGTCCTTGTGGATCTGTGCAATATCCTGCTGCCACTTCCACACAACCTCAGTATTTTCCCTTACAGAGATTTAGGTATGTTTGAAAACAGCATCCCCATAGAGCTCCTCACCAAGGCCTGCCTGCAAGCAGACCTGACTGCCACTGCTCTCTCAGGCCAGGGATATCTGCTCTGAGAAAGGGCAGGACCCCAGAAAGCTGGCCCAGAAACCAGCATGGGTCACAGCGCTGCTAAACCTCTCCCACGGTTTCTGAAGTATTTTGACAGTTTGCTAATTGACATCATGAGAGCCTGACTCTCATCCATTTTAAAACACATTGAATGTATCAAGGAAACGGAGTTCTGTGTGAAGGTGACCTATTCAAAGTCCTATAGGATGGGCAATCCTATCTGCAAAGCTTCTGTTAAAGTCAGTCACACAGCCCTGACCCTGCACTGTGAGACGGAATTGGCTGGGATCTCCTCTTTTGGCAAGCGTGCCTCACAAAAATAAAAACAACACCCACCCTCCACCTCACATCCATGAACATGATGGCTCTGTGACTACAAATCCAGTGCTGCATTTAATGTGTAGTCTAAAAAATTAAATGAAACTTTTTTCCAATTAGCATTTAAAATATATTCACACACTTGACTGTATAGTAACACAACAAAAGACAGCTTTTCGGCTGGCATATATTAATTATCTGCAATGATTGCTGGAGCTGATTTACACCAGACATTGAGAATCCAGCCCAGAATTTAGTTCCGTGTCATGAAGATAAAGCAT
This sequence comes from Passer domesticus, assembly GCF_036417665.1. NCBI lineage: Eukaryota > Metazoa > Chordata > Aves > Passeriformes > Passeridae > Passer > Passer domesticus. Next base: position 89,534,540 of record NC_087476.1, read on the forward strand.
GGGGTGGGTGGGAAACAGAGGGAAAAATCTTACAAAGCTAGTAAGCTAACCTACTATTTCACATCTCTCTGGTATGACATTTATATAGAACAGCTTAGATAAAGTTCAGAAGATCAAACATTTTCCTCAATTTTCACAGTACAAAATGTTCTATGACCTTCTAATGTGACACATTAAAACAGGATACAAGAAATTTCAGCTGATCAGGTCTCATGAACACCCTCCACCTTCATTAGACAGTGCTGCTCCTCCAAAAGTTCTGAGTGAGAAATTTAGCTATGTTGTCTCAAAGAAATGAAGAAAGTCTGGAAAAAACATGTGCAACTTGCATGTTATCTATTACCACAACTAGGATTTATATAACATTAAGATTTATTGATTAGTTTTCTTTTTTTTTTCCTTTTTTTAAACACCAGGTTTTAAAATTGCCTAACGAATTCCTGCTAGCTACAGAATGAAAGAAAAAGCATTTCACCTTGTAAGAGATAAGGCTCTAAGCGAGTGAGGGATGACATGGGTTAAAATTCACCTTGCTTCTCACTCCTCATCCACGATCGGATTTTGGAGAACGACGGACATCTGGAAATCGGTTTTACACAGAAAAATAGAAAACAGGGAAGAACTAGGAAGATGAATAAAGGCTCATCACAGACACAAAAGACCAGAGGAAAAAGAAGCTTGGATTTGGGTATTCTTGTCTGGCAAGGAGGCAGGCAGTAAGGCTAATGAAGCATTTGCGATATGGGACGTATGCCAGCGTAACAAAGAAGATGTGCATCAGCTCTGCAGATGTGCCAAAGCCCCCAGAGCAAAATAATGACATAATCACCATCAGTGTCACAGACCAGACTGTACACAAGGTGACATGGGAGAGAATAAATAAGGGTCTTTAGAGGCCTGTAGTACACACACGGGAAGGAATAGCCATTCCTCACAACTGCCACAAGAGAGTGGCGAGATGTTCGGTATAATGTGTGCAGCCAGTAAACGAAATCTTGAATTGTGCAAGGCTAACACACTATAAATTGGTGCTTTTCTCGATCTCCAGTTGACGTTTCAATTCCCAGTACCCCTTGTTGAATGCTAAATGAAATGGCACTAGGAGTCAGAAGAGTTTGCCAAGTTTTGGTTTGTTTCTGTGGGTTCCTTTTTTTTTTTTTTTTTCAGGGGGGTGAAGGGGATTTTTTTTTTGTTTCTTTTGAAAAGAGGAGGGGGCAATAAAGATGAGTACGAGTAAATAATTGTGAAAGAAACAAAACCAAAAATACAAATACCCCCAAAAAACCCACAGCATATCATCACTACATGCACACAGGAACAGAAACCCAACACCATTCAGCTGGAACAATCCTAGGATTCCCTCAAAGCAAAGCTAAAAACAAATGAGGATGGGGTTTGATTTGTTAGTTTGTTTTTTGTTTGTTTTTTTTCCAGGGAGAGCAGTGACAATTTTGCCTTCTGGTTTACAACTATCCCTGAACTAAACCAGAAAAAAGCCCACTAAAATAGTTTTCCATGCTAAAAGACAAGATTACTATTTTATTGATCAGTAATAAAACACAGCTTAGGGTAATTTAGTACTTAACATGTTATTTGCGGTGGGGAGTAATCTGAAAAGCTCCGAGTAGCCTTAAATCATTTCACAACAGTTCTCCTGCATAAAAGCAAGTGTTTGCCTCTGTACAGCTCTGTGATTTTGTGGTATATATATTTTTTAACGGAAATTTGTCAATTTTTAAAAGGGAACATCTATTTGATAAAGTAGAACAACGCTGCTAGTAGTGTTGCCACAGGCTGAAGTGGGGAAATTGTTAAAGGGCAGAAGATAGGCTGAAGGTGCCAATAGAACTCTCGCAGAAGGAACATTCAAGTACATAATTGTTTGCAGGATCTGGACCTACAAGAGGAGCTCAGAAGAACAAAGCACTTGGCTTCACCAATGTCCCTTTTCATTGCTTCTAATGAAAGATTCATAAGAATAACTTTAATTTTTTATGATCTTTTTTTGCGTTACTGTATTAGCTGCATCTACTCTGTATGCAATTTCTTCTTAAATACAGAAAACCTGTTTCAAAATGCCAGACATAATAACTTAATCAGTACAATAATTGATCTTGATTGTTGTGCAGGCCTTCTTAACAGTCAGGAAATGCGATGGAGCCCAGAAAATGTTTTATATGATTGTTTCTTCCCATTGCAAAGTGATGTATTTGTGAAGAATGCAGGTGGAAAGTCCATAGTGGAGGGTTTTTTTTTTCTTTTTCTTTTTTTTCTTTTTTTTTTTTTTTGTTGTGTTTTTTTTGTTTGGTTGGTTTTTTTTTGAGAAGAAAAAAAAATTAAACCCCCCCCTAATTTGCTAGTTAAACTGTTCAGTGGAAGAATGATTGTATTTGTCTTTTTTGGCTTCGCCCAATTAATTGGAGCAGTAACGTAGCAATTGTTAATAAACAACTCTAATTTGACTGTACTTCTTGCCTATCTACTAACCCCACCATATCTTTGTTTAGCATATCATCAGGGAAAACAAGGAAGCATGTATATAATTTTGTTCTGTTGTATACGAAGTTTAATAATTATGCCACAGTGGATTCTAAATTAATCACAGAAGGCACAACAATATTAATAATCTGTTTAGCAAACTCCAGTGTCTTTGCACTTTGATGTTAGGAGCAGAGACAGTACGATCTGTGGCAGTTTTTTAAATTGGGCAAGTGTTTGTTTCTTTTTCAGCTTATATCAATGTTGTATTTTATGCTTTTTCTACTGTGCACCTTGTTTCCCTCTAAGAAAAAAAACCAACAAACCACAAACCAAAACCACGGAACAACTCAACAAACAAGCCTCTGCTTATTTGAGTGCATTTGGATCAAAGCTGACAGATCAAATTTTTCATTTATTTAACGAAGTTTCATTGCAGCCATTCTTCATAATTACAGCAGTGTTTTAATTTTTTTCCTTCCCTTGAATAGGAGAGAAGGGGTTCTGAGAAAGTTTTTAATTAGCTAAATAGGTCTGTGTAATCTAGATGAAATAAACACGCCCGTTTGAAAGGGTTGTTAGAACTTTTCCAGCCATTTAATCCATAGATGGCTGAACACAATGATACCTTCCACAGAAAGCTACAGCCACCACCAGCAGCTGTTAGAAGAGAGCTTGCTCCCTGCTCCTATTGATAACCCTTTGTGGAATGAAGAAAAAGAGCTGAGGGAAGGAGAACTGAATGTCAGACAATAGACATCGCTACACACACTGTCTCTGAACTTTCCTCATCTCTGAAGGACAATTAATTATGAAGGCCTTTGGGGTAGGTCGAAGCAAGGGAAAACCTACTGCTGGCCCAGCACTCCAGCCGCTATCTCTGTGTTTGTTAAATGGTTGTGCCTGTTGGGGAACCAGAGTAGCAGCCACCAAAATAGCCAATAGATCATTTAGGAAAAAAGAGCAAAAGATTTTTTTATGTGTGTCTGTCCTTGTATAATTCTATTCTCACTGTGAAATCATCCATACACAAAACACAAGGACATTTTTTTTTTTTTTTTTAGAAGAACCACAGGGTAGGTTACAGTCAGAAACGGCCTCTCAGTGGTGTGTTAAAAAGGATGGTCTTTTCACCAAATCATTTCACAGAGGCAAAACAGACAAACACAAAGAGTTGAGACTTTTTCTCCTACATTAAATAGAGTAACTGATAAGGTCAGACATATGATACCTAAAGACATGAATCTGTGAACTCTTGAAGTCAAAGGACTTCTCTGTGCAAAGGAACAATCTTTCAAAGGAAATAGATCATAGAACTCCACTGAATCCCCTTTAAACTTTATGAAGCAGGAGGAGAAAAAGCTCTAAGTAGGGAAGCTTGACAGAAGAGCCTTGAACTATTTTCTGAAGGAAAGATGAGACCCTCCCTAGGCTGCCACAAAACATCTTTTTTTTTCTAAAGGCTCTTCTGAACTTTGATATGTGCCAAGACACCGCTATTGAAAGCTGTATAATTATGTGCTATAGCCACTGTAGAAAATGCTTTGTTCACCACAACAAAGAACAATAAGCAAAGTAAAGTGACATTACACTGTATCTTTTTCTTTAAGAATGTTGAGAAAGGTCACAGTACGTTATAACTAATAAAGCTGTTGAGTAAGGAAGTTTAAAGTTGAGCTTGCTGTGCTTAAATGCAACCCAATGACAAAAAGACAGAGGGAACTAAAATTGTAATGACATTAAAAAATGGATCACATATCAACATGCCAACTTCATTATACAAACACCTTGATTCCAAAGGACACAAACAGCAGACCCGGGTGTAGCGCTGCAATAGTATTCCTCTCACAACTCTCTCCCTAATAGCTTCCAACTACGGTCTGCAGTTCAACTAACTGCAAAAACTGATTAATAAGCATTAATTGATACATGCAACGCACAGACCTTCTATTGCAAGCCGTGGATTTTGTTACTTGATTAAAAACCAGCTTCATGTCCTGTGCAGTTTCAAGGAAAGCTCTGCTGTTTCACAAGGGAGCCTCTTCAAAATTACAAGGGGAAAAAAAAACGGGCCAGAGGGCATCAATTAAGTTCCCTGAAACCAAGACTTGTAAGGGAAAAGAAATACCATCTGGCCACCTATGTTTCAGTTTTCCTTCAGAAGACTCAGGACAGTTAGATTTGTTATTCTCAAATTGCCAGAGCTGCACATCAGCAGACAGCAGCCTTCCAACTCCGTCTTTAAGAGTGCTGAGAATGATGTTGAAACACTACAACAATAAAGCCCTTGAAGGAGGAAGTATACAGCTGAGGGAGAAATGTGAGAAGTGGAATACTGAAACAAACAACTGTCCCATTGGGCTGTGCACACTGCTGGTGCCACCAGAAGCGTGGAGACTGCCACAGCAGGGCAGTTTGCATGGAAAGAGCAACCTTTGGGAGCCAAGTTAGCAGGTTACAGACTTAATTTCACTTCTCTTGAGGCCTGCTGCAGAGCATTAGGGTGGTTATAAATGGTACTTTGCAGTACCTATGTGCTGCAAAACCACTCAAAAGTGGCCTTAGTTTAAATGAAAATCAGGTTTGAGGACTTTAATTCTCTTTTTGATGAACACCAATTCAGTTCAAGATGAATCCTGCAGATGAAACTGGGGAAGAATACAGGTTCCTAAAATAAGCATATTGAGTGGCCAGCAGTTTTTATAATTTAGGATGTCTTAATTTTTGGATGCAGTGCTGGGCACACTTTATTTTCAGGGGATGGACTGTTGAGGACCTCCTGACAAAGTGACTCTTATTGAGCATCCCAAAATGAAATTGACCTAAAATCATCATCACTTCTGAAAATGCTGGCAGCCTGCGTTCCTCTCAAGGGCTTGTAGGCCGCTTACGTGACAGGGTTATATTACTTAGATTTTATAGGTGGTGCTATTTGGCTTGTTTTACATCATCCCATTGATTTTTATGGGACTAACTCAGAGTGCCTTAAGTTAAACACTCTGCTAAGACCTGAGTACAACTGGTCTTAATTAGGCTTTTCCCACTAGTATGGTTTTCCCCTGCCAAAAGAAGGGCAAACTCCTTAAAAATGGTTTTCTCCCCCTCAGAAGCGACATGTGCCGTAACTAGCGCCATGAAGCGAGGCAATCCTCGTGTCGAGCCCCGCCGTACCAAAACTGCAGCCAGTGTGTTTGTGCAAATAGCACAGCTTGGCAGGCGCCTCACTATTGTGATCCATCTCAATAACTACATCTGCAAAATCGGGCAAGTTCCCGTGAAGCAGCAGGCAGGCTGAGCTCAGGAGGATGGTGCATGCAGGGCTTGCTTTGCTTTGCCCACCCCACAGAGGAGCGGGGCAAGCGGGAGGAGCAGGCAGCGGGCACAGAGTGGAACTGCTGCCACAGAGACATCCTGACACTTCAGAACTAAGGCTCAGCTCTTAAATGCCCACCAGGAAAAGGAACGGGCACTGTGCAGAGAGGCGTTAATACGCGGAGAATGACGGTAACTGCTAAAAAATGCCAGGGAACAAGGATGACTGAGAAGGAGTGGGAGACAAAGCAAGGCTAAAATTCAGGCATTGTCCTCAGGCCAGTTTCTTTTGGTTCTTTTAAGTACATAAATCTGAAAAGAAACCCTCTGTTTATGTTTTTTAACTCATGTTAAACTAATTTTTTTTTTCAACTCATTTTCTAGCTATATTTCTATTTTAACTGAAAGCATGGTATCCCTCCTGGTTTTCAATCATCCTGCCAGAGTCACAACTGTGAGCTCTGATGACCTGCACTAGGGCAGATTCTAAAAGAGTTACAAAATTATTTAATTTTTATTTTCCTTTCTTTTTCCTGTAATACACAGCAACGATATCTGACTTTAATTATTGCAGCTGGCATTCAAAAGCCTATGGCAACACCACATATGAGACAGATATCAAGTGGCACAACAAGCTGTGCTCTCTTTCTGACCAACTTGAGCTGGGACACTCACATTTGTGGCTTTCATTCACCAAGACAGGCCACCTTCTTCCTCCCTGGAGGAATGGCCCCAGAATAAAGAAGCACTTTCACCTTCCACAAAAAAATCCCAAACGTTTTTTTCTGGGTTTTTTTCCCTTTCAAAACTCAGTCCCTCATTGCTCTGTTCAGCTCAGCACGTTTCTCCAGCTAGCCCTACTGCAAGAGAGAAAAATGTGGAACTGGCTACACACACGTACACACAAAACACAGGCAAAGCTGCACCTCACGGGAGGAGGATCTGTCTCTGGCTCACAGCCACAAGGGTACAGTGGCAAAGCTAAAAATGATAGGACATGTGGTTTGTTAAACATCTTATTTGACTTTGCTACAAGCTGTCAGTGGCAATGCCCAGGGAAAAGAACACAGTATCACAAATTCTTGAACAAATCAATAGCACAGCCTGGTATGGACCAAACACATATTCTAACTTTAGAATTCTTTTCCTAATAGTCAGTTTAGGCCTATATGCACAAAGTATATGCATGAATGTGACCCAAGAATAGATAAACAGACGGGTTTAGGAATGACAGTGTAGGTGATTTAAGAGAAATAGCATATCAGGCTAATCAGAAGATCAGCAAAGTATCATTGAAGTATGAGAGGAAGGAACTTTGATGATGCTAAATATGTCAAATGCTCAGTTTGCTAAATCCTTTTGGATCCAATTTCAACATTACCGTACTTGTCATTTTTGCTTTCCAGCTTGAGGGGGAGGGGATGAGCATTTATCAGGAAAAGTTACATTGTCTACATTAAAAGCACCACACAGCTTTATGTTCTCATGACTGCTGGATCCTCAGCAAAACCAAGACCTGAACTCTAGGAAATTCTCATTACAGTACATAACACAAGAAAGACCAAATGAATGAAGTTGCAATCACCATTTATAATATCTCCTTCCCTCAACAATGGAGGAAAACAAACCAAGGGGCTCCTTTCCAACCCACTAAAGAACCCTTGTCTGAGGAGACTGCCACTGCTAGTAGTACTAAACATATGAGATTTATGTTTTCTTATCTACTTGAAAACACATATACACTCCCCACAATTCTTTACTGGAGTAATCCACTTACATTAACACTGGCACTAACACTTTGAAAATGAGTAATAAGTGTCTGAAACCATCAAGAGTATGAGAATTTTTGAACTCAAGGAATATTTCAAGCTATGTTCTATGAATTGAAAAATGTTAGTAAAAAAAAAACTTGAGGGAATCTAAGCACAAGGAAAAATTTGGTCATACTTATCTCCTGGTGTATGTCCTTTTCTATTCCTGTGTTTCGAATTTTTGTTTCTATTCCTGCTTGGCATCAGGGCAGACCTACATCCCAGGGGTGGGAGTTCCTGTCTTGTGCCTGCTTGAGTGCCTGAGAGGCCATGGAACACCAAAAACAGCCTAGATGTTGCCATCACCCACCATCAATGGCACAACCTTTGAGGAACATCCTCTTCCCCCCTCTCGCCTCATCTGCCCCTTCCACGCAACCATCCTTGCAGAAACCTGCCAGCCCAGAAGAGGTAGAAAAAACCAAGAAAGACAAAAAAGTCTTGACTTAGACTTTTTGCTTCATCTGAACTGATGTGCTATGAGAACAAGTCCCGCTAAAAATCCATCAGAAGGATTTTAGGCAGGAAATCACCCTCCTCATGCTGAAAAATCACTTTTGTACAGGAGGGGGATCATTATGCAACTTGACCCTGAGTGAATGGTGCAGACAAAAAAAAAGTTAATAATTAGTACCACCATTGCTTTCCTACTCCACCAAGAGATGGGATTACTCAAGCCTCCCCCACATGCACACCCTGTTCAAATGCATCATTACATCTGACTACCTGAACAATGCAAACTGCCATCCTCAGCAGGGAGAAAC
>NC_087476.1:89547904-89555404 GCF_036417665.1 Passer domesticus
TGGCATTGAATAGAGGAACCTCCAAGGACACGGCTGTGAGGGGCAGGAGTGAATTGAGATGTGCAAGCAACATTAAATGAAAAAAAAAAAAGGGAAAATCTGCCAAGAAACTTGACCACAGAAAACTGATCAGCAGAAACTGGGCCAACTTCACAACCTGTGGGATAATCTTCCACTAAGACTGAAAAAACCATAACCCAAAAGTGATTAAAACAAGGATTTCTGTAATTTGTTTGGGGGGAGACATGCAGGGGGAGAACGATATGTAACAAACTAATTTAAGTTAATGTAATGTTTATAAAGTTACTTAGATAATGACACCATGCATACCATTATAATCATTAAAACACAATCTATGGGTTTTTAAAAAAAAAACTTAGATGATTAACACAAAATCAAGTTGATGTGAAGGAACAATTACTTTTAGAAAAAAAAATCAGGAGGTCCTAATATTCTGTAGAATGAGGGAGGATGCAGCTGTATGTCGACAGCTTTCATATCCTCATTTGAATAATGTGGCCTGAATCTGTCACTTTATTCATCCTCCTTATGCTCAGTGTACTCTGCATCAACAACAAATTAAGTTGTAAATAAGAGACAATCATCACTTTTGTTTTTAAGCAGCTTCTGCATGGAGAATTTCAATGTACTGTTTCTTTTTGACAGAAAGAAAGGGATTCTACACTCTGCTTATGTAAGCACAAATATGAAGAAACCAACCGAAATGAAACAATGAGAGAGCACTTGAAAACTGCTCCAAAATGTTCTTGGAAGTACATTTCTACCACCACAAAAATCTCCTTTTTTAATAGGATATATAATGAAGACTCCTTAATTTACTGCAATAATTATCCTTACTTTGCTTTAAAATTTCAATTTTTCTTAGATTTAGAAACATTCCCTTTCCTCATCCAGGCACAAGCAGGGCACACCTCAACAGGAAGAACAAGTGAGTAAGGTCAGGATGTAACCTTTATGTACCCAGAAATATTATTAATTTCTAACATGATAAAACAATACCATTTTGTGAGAAAACACAGCATGCAGTAAGGAGAAAGGAGAGGTGGGGGGAAGAGATTTTCTTACCTTTACATCTGAGAAGTAGGTTTTCAGCATATTGGAACTTGGGTACCGAGTGTAAAAGAACATGAGCTTGGCCTTTTTCAAGTGATTCGGTGACAAGCCTTCCTGCATGTAGGATTGAATTAGTAAAGGAAAATTCTTTTCTTGAGAAAGCTGTTTCTGAATGTACAGAGCTAGGAAAGTGCCCCGTTAAATACTCTATGGTTCCCCAGACTACAGGAGAAAGTATTAACATCTGAACTGCTGCGCTGTAATTTTCTGTAAAACAGGCAAACATAGGATGAGAGGCCACATTACTTTAACCCTGTGCTTCCTAGCAGTTTAGGGGCTGGCTCTCAGGGACCTTGCAAGTTTACAGATTGTGTACCATATGTACGTTCACTTGTTGCTACGGAAACAAATGCAGGAAGCATGTGCCGCAGAAAACTTATCGGGAGCTTTTTTCTCCTTCTCCTTTGCAATGTCAGCTAAAGTTTCTTTTCCTCTCGGCGTTGTGCTGCTTGCACACAATAAAACCAATGCATATAAGACAATCAGAGGCACTGTATGATTTTGAGCAGTTTTGCACAGACAGCTCACTTCACCTGTTCCATTTGTGTTGATAAATTTTAATATCTTGGGTAGATATTAAAATACCTAGCCCTGCTGCTGCTTTGCTCCAGTGGCTTGCTTGCAAATCAAAGTGAAATTTGTAGCAGGCAGAGCCCCTTGGCCGCTGAATCCCTCTGCCACAAACTTGTCACCTCCTGATTTACACAGTTAACTCCTTGGAGAATGGAGCTGTATTTGGGGCTAACCAATCAATACATGAGGGCTAGCAGATCAATAAATGGCCACTTACCCTATAAGGCAGCCTATTTATCCTGGAAACATCATTACCTTTTAGATCTGTAAACAGAAGCAACTAAAAGAGTTCCCAAGGGAATGTGAAGCTAACCATAACAATCTCGGCTTGCTGATTTTTCTCCCAGCTTCTTGGCTCCCTTTTGTGAACTGCGTGCTAGGACGGCTCTGGTCACATCTGTGCCGCAGGCTGGCCCTGCCATTTCCTCAGCAAATTAATGGCTTTATAATTTATCAGAAATGAAGATGCACGTGGAGAAAATCAATGTGGCCCCCACAAGGTCAATTAAGGGTTCTTCCCAGAAGCTTCTCTAAGGACTGCTTCTCCTAAACACAGTTGCTGAAAATTTCGCTCAGTTCACACCTTACGGCGGGGGGAAGGTCAACCAAGTTGACAGAAGCACTGCAGCCAAGGTGCCTCTTCTGTCTTACAGCTGGGTGCACGTCAGCACAGAACATCCCACTCCAGGCCTCGAGATGGGAAACCCAGACTAATTTTTATCAGCAGCCTACTGATGATTAGCTAGGCTTTTTCAGCAAAATTCCTTTTTCCCTAATTCCTGAAATCTGCTGAAACCCTCTCCCTTTATTTCAGTTACAAAGTTCATTTTTTAGATTAGAAAAATGTAGCATTTAAAAAAAAAAAAGGCATTGACAATATTAGTTTAAAAACCTCTTATTATCTGGAAGTACATGGAAAACGGCTCAGCTGAACTTGCATTTTGTTTTAGATGCTTAATGATTACAAAGAAGATAATTTACGACTGACATACTTCTTGTGCCAAGAGAAGAGTTGAAAGAACCTCCAGTTACCTCCATTAGACTGATAGAGAAGTCTAAAAGAGCATTACACTCTGCAGTGCCATCTGTCAAAATACGTAAGTGAAATAATAGTAGCAAGCTGTCACCTATTGCTCAGTGATAAGAGTTTTAGACAAATCAAAACTTCTATGCCAGAAATCCATTTTGTTATGTGATCCTTTTAGGAAAGTGGGGGTCCAAAGGGGAACTCCAGTAGGAGAGGAAAAAAAAAGTAATCCTGTGTCTCCTTAATTTGCAATTCCTCTGATGCTGACAACACGTTAACATCGGGTTTGGTGCATATTCTCTTTCAATGCAAGCTCAAGGATGGACTTAAACTTCAAAAAAACCCTCTCACATTTGCTGGATTTAAGCATATTAGACAGTTGTCTAAGCATTTGGATTCCTTTTGCATTTAGGATTTTTAAATATTTTCTGCTCTAATGCCAAAGGATATTGATATTGAATGAAGCATGTATTAAAAGATGCTCTGAGACTCAAATTCCCAGCAATCCATTTTTTATTAAAATTATACTTGTTCTTAAGCACTTGGCAGCCTTAAAGTAATATCAAATATGCAACAAATCTGTATATCTTGATCCTAAGGTTAACGCTTTACTGTGATAAAAGATATGATCTGTAATAATCTAGCAAAAAATAGTTAATGACAGACTTAAGAGCTAAGAATTAGATAACCAATTGCTATTTAAGAAAAAAAAGAAACTGAACTGACCAATTGCTTAATTTCCTTTTTAAGTGCTTGGGCTGAAAAGCAACTGTTCTTCCAAGAAAGCACTAGCTGTTTCCAGGATACTTACACACGCACAATGACTCATGATGAAATAGATTCAGTAAACATACAGCTGTACCGAACACGAGCTAAGCCCCATTCAAGGCCAGGAAAGAAAACGAGCACAAATAAATATTAAGGAGGTAAAGGGAGGAGGGGTGCCGAATGGAACGCAAACAAGCTCTGTCCCAGCAGCTCGTGTGGCTTGCCTCAATTCTCTTAGCTATAGCTTTGTGAAGACAGATGACATTCAATTCTATGGGTAATGCAAAATAGACAATAACTGCTGAAACTTGAGCCAGCTGCCAGGTGTAAAAAAAAAAAAAAAAAAAAAAAATTAAAAAAAAGGAAAGAAAAAAAGAAAGGAGAGAAAGAAAAGATGATAAATCCATAAATTAATGAAAGACATCTGCTCAGGAACATAAAAGATCAGAGGAACAGTGTACAGCAGCTGAACCTAAAGCAGTGTTCAAACAACCTGAGAGTCTCAGCGTTGTGGGTTTACACAGTACAACATTGCCTCACCTAACACAGCAGCAGCAGAAAAATTACAAAGCCCTAAGAAATAGGAAGTGAAAGACTGGGAACAAAACATATGGGGACAAAACATATACATGCTCTCATGTGTTTCAACAGGAGAAGCACAGGGGTGGCACTCAACAGCATTTGATTCATTTGCACTTCAATCCTCCTCCCAGGTAATGCTCCTCTTTTGCAAAAATATTTTTCAGCAGAGATGATCTTTCACTCCTGTTACTCTCAGCCTGAGCCCCCACAAACACTCTAACAGGCTTTTCTAGCCCACGCATGCATTGAGTTGAAGGAAAAGTGGTAAGAATAGGCTGTATCAGGTAAAAAAAATCTGCAGCAGTAAAGCCAAGCTGCTCCTTAAGTTACACCTCTGGTACTTTTAATCAGCAAAGCTCCAAATAACTGCATCTCAGAGCATCTTCAAATCCCTCCAAAGACGGGCTGGCTGGCTGCAAAACATTCGTTCATCTCCCAGGTTTTATCAACAGCACGGAGTTATCCAGCTTCCTATACAATCTCTCTCTTTTTTTTTAAGTTTAATTAGTTTAATTCTAGTCAGATGTAATAACTCCTCATTTCAAAATGTTGTAATTCATTAATTATAGCTTTCGCATATTGGGACTTTGAAACTTATTCAGTTGGATTGGAATTCTGTTTAAAAATAAATAAAATTATAGAAAGATGTGCTAATGTTTCTAAACCCTCCTGCCAGGGAGAACATGCTAAACTTCTTCACCTTTACAGAAGTCTTAGCTGCACACAAACTGCTGTTGTGCTTCAGTTTTGATCTATGCAAATGTTTTGTGACTGAACAAGGCTATTTTTCTTGAGATGCAAAGAGGATGCATGACAAAGAAAGACCATGCAGAAAAACAATTCACTGTCTGTTTCTTTTTGAATTTGAATAAAACTTAATATTTGATTAAACAGATTAGTTTGCAAAGATACAGACTGCATTCATGACCAAGATGGGAATTCAGACTGCAGGTGCATCTTATCTTGTTTAGCAACATACACAAACATTAACCATTTCCTTCTGCAATTCAGCAAAGAATGATCAGATATATTTTACAGCCGTTGGTTAGGGAAAAAAATAAAATCCAAGAAAACAAAACCCAGGCTAGTTTAGTGTTTAACTTACTACTAAAACCTGAACTTGGCTGTATCTGCTGGTCTTATGCTCTCATCCTGGCTTCATTGTCCAGGAAAACAGATGTTATTTTCTGCAGGGAAGAAAGATCTGCTTCTTTCAAGAAATACATTCCCTATACGTGCACATTCAACCATGTAAAATAAAAGTGTCATGACAGAATTGACCAGAAACAAACCAACCTCCACACTACGCCTTTCCTTGGAAAATTGTAAGGTACCTGGACACATGAGCTGCTGCTAGAAAAAAAAACATCCATTCCTACAGCTGAGCTGTATACCAGGGTACATGTGTAGAAGCATTATTTAATAAATCTAGTCTGCATCTAAACCCGGAACAAATGGCAGTCTGCACTAGTGCCTAGGTGGGAAAGTCAGAGTGCTTTTCCGGTGGTAGGGAAAGAAGCAGGGCAGTGAAAAAGAAAAGGGATAACTGTAGCACCAGGCATGTCTCCTGGCTATCCCTTGGAGCAGCAGCGGACTCTTGCACCCCTGTTTCAGCAGAAGCAACAAGCTCCATTAGCAAACATCGGTGAGAATGAGCAGCTGAAAGGGGGAAAAATGGGAGGAGTGGGGGAGAGATGCTCCATGGGTGGCAAGGATCAAGTGCAGCCCTAGAACTACTCCTGGTTCCCACTCTTGGCATGTTTCTCCTCTCCTCACTGCTCCCCCAGGATGAGAGAACTACATTCATATGAAAAACAATTAGTATGCCACTGTACTGTTTGGTAGAAATTAATTGCCCTGGCCTGAGTCTTGCCCTCAGCTGCACCTCCTGTTGACCTCAGGACTGCTTTCCAAGCACTGCACTTGCATTTCAATATGCAGGAGAGATTTTTGGTTTGGAGCTCCCAAGTAATTGGGGCCACCTCTGAGTGATGCTGCTCTAAGACTGCCTCCTCTTTTGCCTTACAATGTAGGCAGTGAGGAGAAGATTTCCCTGCTACCGACGCTCTACAAGATCATTTTCTGGGGAAGAGTACATCAAACACCACACCCACTACAAGTTCATTCTCAAAAACACCAGCACCTAAAGAAGGTGCTCTCCAACACAAAACATTTTACCCTATAGAAATGGGACTATTCACACAGGTTAGACAGCACCAATGCCGACCCAGACTAGACCCAAGTTGGATCAAAGAGTGGTGGTGATGGACTTCAGAGCTGCAGCGCTTGCCTTGCCCCAGCGGTGCCCACTACCATGGGAGGGATAGGAAATCCATGTAATCAGCAGGTCTAGAGCCCTGATAGCACCCTCCTGAGCATTTATAAAGGATTTAAGAAAATGCTGAATTATTCTAAAACCACTAGCGCCATCAATCACCTAGAAGATTCCAGTGAAGAAACTCAACTTCAGGCATCTGCCTCCACAGGACACCTCTCCAAAGGGACAAGTTCCTTATCGTTGCTACCGTTACCCAGAGAGGGGCAGAGCTATTCTGCTGCTACTACTTTCACTCATTTTGGGAGTGAAATTAGATGCATCTAAGGCTCAGTGCTTGCACTGTTGCCTTCTGCTGGGGTCTTAGAGCTGGGAAAAATTATTCATCTACATTTCATGCAAAATCCTCAATTTTAGCATGGGATAGACATGTTATTTTATTTGCTTTCTACACAACTGTAACTGGAAGCAAAACCTTTTGACCAAAAAGCACGTTATGGGAAAAGATGGAAGGACTGGGAAGCATTACTGCTAAAAGAGCAAAAAAGAAAAACCAACCCAAAAAACCCTAGTAACTTGTTTCCAGGGGAAAAAAAAAAAGAAAAAAAAAAGAAGAAAAAAAAGATGATTACTATGTCTGGATATGCCTAAATAAAGGCAGAGATGGATTTGTCACCCTAACTAAAGCCTGCTATTGAGCTAAAATGAGAGATTTTATTATCTTTTTTTTTTTTTTTAAGCAGGAGAAGTGTCCTGTAAATTTAATACAGCTGAAGTTTTATATTTAATTGTTCTCTCTGGCTTTCCAAAATAATTTGCTTTGTGTATGTTAGGACAAAAGATTTCTGTGTATGGCTGAACAGAGGTTAATCATGCATAGCAGGCAGCTGCACAAGGGCTGAGGAACAGACCTCTGGGTGGGGGAAAGAACTTGATGCAGCCTGAATATATCAGTACCTGTGTCTTTTGTGCTTCGTTTCCCTTATGCACTTGAGAGCTGAACTCTCACAGACGACCAGACCATGGCTCTCTGTGAGCCCCAACACCATTAACAGTGTGCACTGGTCTGGCAGGGGAGGGAGAGAAGATGGCCTAGCCATAGCCAGAATGGTTTTTGGCTGAGGGTGATGCCCCCTCGATC